>NC_142813.1:9845828-9885828 GCF_049724085.1 Artemia sp. Qi Xiang Cuo | reverse complement strand
AAAAGACCCATTTTTCGTTTAAAAGTCGCCCTTAAATTTTACAAATTAAAAACAGCTCCTCAGTTCTACTGATTTTTAATCACTATTGATGACAGTCTCCCATTTTTTACTGATTAATTTGTAGATTCAGAAAATAACCCTATCCAGCACGATCAAAATGGAAAAGCAATTTCTCATAAATAAAGCAATTTCTTCAAGCATAAAGGAAAATTCCAAACCCTGAAGTAGTTATTGGAATCTTTCACAGAAGAAAAAGAAATATCACGAAACACCACATTTAATCACGAATGATAATTCTCATTCTCTCCTTTTTCTGGGCTCAGAAGAAAGGTTTATTTTAGTTAGACTGTAGACAAAGAAGCTGAGGAAATTCTGCACGAAAAGGAAATGAAACACGAATTTACCGACTAAATTCGTGTTATGGGGTGTATTTCTCGTTGTGGCTAATATATTCTCTATTAAAGAGAAGACAAAACTTAGAAAGAAAAATATTTACAGAAACAAATTATGGACGACTAGCATGACAAATAAAGCTTTAGTACAACGAGCAGGACAAATAAAGCTCCCTTCTTAGTTTGGAAACAAAACTTTTAAAAGGGAACGTTATTAAAAAAGATAATAAATGCATAGTTTCCAGATTACATATCAAATTGTCATCAAAGTTCACCTTCAGTGAAGTGGGTTGATTTACAACTGGAATCCGAGGTTTTCTTTGGAATAATAAGTTCTTGAAGTCAGAAACGAGCTTCAATTTAAAAAATGTTTAGTAGTAAGTTCATAAAAATGTACACGCACCAAAAAATGTACATTAAAGCCCAGAAGCGCATCCAGGATTTTTGTTCTGGGGCGGGGGAGGGGGTTACTAATTTTTTTTTTAGGGGGGGGGTTACATAAAAAACCTCAAAAAACGCATACAAAATTTGTTTATGTCCATTTTTGTTACGTTTTTACGAGTCAAACAAACATTTCGGGTGGAGGGGTTCAAACCAGGTAACCCCCCCCCCCTAAATACGGCCTCGTTAAAACCTATTCAACCTGGGCCTTTAAGAAGCCAATTCAGCCAAGTCTACTTTCAATATTTTTTTAATTTTAGCGTACAAGCAATTCATTAGCACTAAAGTTTTATTGTAGGCTAACTAGTTTTTATATAAACTTAGCAATTAAATATGAATTTTAAATCGTCAATATATAAAATTTATTAAATAATTAAACTCATATTAGTTTGCATAATTTTTTAAACTATTAACTGAAATCTCGATCATTAATTCATTAACTTACATGAATATTCCCTAAAAATGAGGATTATGCCCGAAAAATAACAAGAGCTTTCAGCCATAAAACACAAGGCTAAATAATTTTTTAATAGGTAAATATAAACCTAACTATTCTAATCATATATACTACGTTCAATCATAAATATAAAAATGTATTATAACCAATAAGTAATAAAGAATTAAAAAGTAATTAAAGATAATTTTTAAATATTAAATAAAGCATTTTTATAATAGATACTTTAAATATTAAAAAAAGCATTTTTTTTAATAAAATTCTTAATGCGAACAGACTTTGGACATTCAGCATAAGAAGTAATCAGATCTCAGCCAAACCTGGCTAGAGACAAAAAAAATGCCGTAGCTCTGGGAGTCTACACCTATTTGGAGCTCTATGGGAGAGAGATTCGGTTATTGATCAATTCACAAGAAAACAAATCAAATTAAATAAACATAGCCACTACTAGAAGGTCAAATAACCTTGTATCTTAAGGTATTTTATTTGTTGTAATTTAAATATTGTAATATATTGTAATTGTAATTTGTAATTAAAATATTGTAATTTAAGGTATTTTAAAGTCAATGAAAGGCTGTCTTTTTTTAAACACGATCACAAAACACCATGAAAGGCTATTTTTGAACCATAATATATATTATTACGTAACCTAACCTAGGTACCTCCTCCCCCCCCTAAACCCCAAAAAACAACAGTTTAAATATCGTATACGCAATGAAAACCACGCTATACATTGTATTACCCTATAGAGGTGTCTTAAATTAACCCGTCAAAACCAGTTTTTACGTGACTGGTTCCCATTGCAGTATATAAAAGAGTGCGTTGAACTGTGGAGAAACGTAGGTTAGGTTAAGTATTTAGTATATGCCATGCTTTACCCCCCCCCCCTTATGTGCAAATATATAGCCATAATTTGTTTCTAAAGTATTATATTTTCATTAAATTTGTTTTATTTCATTAGCATTAAACAAACTTGACTTCTCGCGTGTGTACCAGCTAATTGACAAGTACCTCTTCTACATATAAAGAAAATCCAAACAATTTAAAGCAATTCTTGATTAGATAATCTTTGCTTTAAAATCAAACCACACGCAAATATTACCACTTTTGGAACTTTTCCCACTATTTACCACTTATTGCCATTTATTACCTTATTACCACTTATTACCCCTTGAACCGTTTCTTTTATGCAACTGTCAAGTTGTCCTCTAAGTCTAAACTGACAGGTTCTTTAAGTTCAAAATCACATTAGGAAAACATGTAATGAATCCTTAAAATTATTTACGCTAATTTCACAGAAGCTTACATACTTTTATAGCTCAAATTCAATTTATAGACTTTTAGATACTTTGAGTTCGCAAATTTAACGTTTCAACTGCTTGACGTCCAGAATTACGCAAGGAACAATATTTAGTGCAACGTTCATATTCTTTATTTTTTTTTTTTTTATAGAATCTTCTAGCTTTTATAGTTAAATCGATATACAGACTTAGCTTCAAAGACTTCTAAAACTGTCAATTAAATCGTCAAATTATCTGTGATGTTTTCAAAATGTCATTTAAATCGTCAAATTATCTGTGATGTTTTCAAAATGACTGGCAAAATCATTTAGAACCACCCTTATCCAAGGTATTAAATTCAAAGAAACAAGTAAACGTCAATATTTTTTATATCCAAATGCAGTTTTATGCAAGTTTATGAACATTATTGTTTCAAATAATTGGGGCTTTCCTTTACCTTGCTGTTATATAGGCTAAATGACTTTTAGAAACTAATTAAAAATAAGCTAATGAACATTTACCATACTCTAGCACATTAGGAAACCCCTGAGAAACTTAAAGCGTTTTTCTAACAGTATTTCATGCAGTACAATTCAAACCAGAAAGACTTTCTAAATTTATGGCACTAGTTGTCAAATACATTTAGTTAAACTATCTTCTGAATGTTTGTCGGGCGATTTAAATTCTGTAGAATCACTTTTTACTCTCGAGGCTTCCAGAGGGCTTGGGCCTAGAAATAGAAATAACTTTTAAAAATTCATAAAAAAAAATATTGAAATAAATAGTTCCCTACCACAATACGGAACATTGTAAAAATCTTTTTACAATGTACTTCCCATTAGATCTTCCCATTAGCGGGAAGATCTTAAGAATTATTTCTCATGAATGACGTGGTGATAATTAACAGTTAAAAATCCTAAAACAAAGATTTGATAACTAATAACAGAGAAAAGATAAAAATAGAAATACGAAACAAAAAAGAAAAAAAAATTCTGGCCTGCTATTCAGGCCTTTTTGCATCTTAACACTGATAGAACCTCTTCGGGTAGACACAAAATACATTTATAGAAGCTTTATTGACCAATACCGTTACACCTAGTGACTTTATAGACTAATTACCGTCAAATTATGTGCAAGTTTACTTTCTATAGTCAAATTACCCTCTTAAAACCCTGTTAACAGTTTTAAATCTTTCGAATTACCTTTTTCTTACAGTCAAAACCAGGACCGTATCCAGGATTTTTTTTTGGTTGGGGGGGGGGGTACAAAATGATTTTTTTACACAAAAAACGGGGGGGGGGGTCACATAAAAAAAAACTTAAAAAACGCATACAGAATTTTTTTTAATTTTTTTTTGTTACGTTTCTACGAGTCGGACAAGCATTACAGGGGGGGGGTCAAACCCTTTACCCCTGGATACGGCTTTGATCGCAACTTATTTTCTGGGTAAGCAGGAGACATGCTTAAAATTGTTTATCTTTGTGAAATATCAAACTACGATTTTAAATCTATTTCCAATTTGTTGCGTAGACTCAAATACTAAATTCAAATTAATCTTTTCAGTACAAATTATTTTCAAATAATGAATTTTTATTCATAGCTGTCGCCTTGTTTGCCAAATTTTTGAATTTAAATGCATTAAAGAGGATACTAGCAAAAGAGCAGCAATGGTACAGCATAAAGTATTTTAGATTCAGTAGAAATTTTATTCCTCCTTACACTCACTCAACCCTTTAAACTCACTAATGATGGACTGAGGCCTTTAACTTTCTTAAATATGCCCTCACTTCTCTAGAACGATGTTCGGGCTTTCGACCCCCCACACACGTGTTATCCTAACGTCGCATTTCTGTTTTTTTTTTCCTTTTTTTTTTTTTTTTACTTTTTTTCTTTACGTTAATTTTTTTCTAATTTATGTTGTGGAATACTACGGTTAATAAATTATTCTGTATAAGAATTCATACTACTGCGAAGAAAAATGTGCATACTCCCACATACACACACAAGCATACACACACTTGACATTTATGCATAGATAACCTCATTACCGGTTACCGTGAATGTAGCCAATTTTGTTAAGTAATAAATTTATAAAACAAGGAGAAAACAAAACTAAGAAAAAACCAAAATTTGAAACCTTTTCAGTTAAAACTTATTCCAGGTAATCAAATTTTAATTCAAGATAGTTGCACTTTCTTTTTAATTAATAAAAACAACTTTTTCCACAAAATAAGTTTTTCGAAGAAAAGTAAAGAACTCCATTAAACGAAAAATGAGCAAAAATAAAATCAAATAATCTACCAAGCGTGAAACTACCACAAATCAGCATTGATAAAAAAATGAAACCCAAAACGAACAGAAATCACAATAAATCACCGAGTCAAACTCAAAACGTGCAGAAAATAACATGAGTAGCTCTCAAAACCCCTATGCCTTCCCAATGCCGGAACATAATTTGCAGTTTACTACAAAAATATTAATGTTTTTACTTTCATAACTTTAATAAATCAAATAATATTAACATTTTGATTACTAAATATCAGCATATGTATATTAAACTGACAATGCACATTAATTTGTATCTTTTTTTCAATAAAATTCAAATTATGTTCTGACCTTGGTAAGGCATAGGGATTTTAAGCCCAACTCATGTTAAATTCTGCTCGTTTTGAGTTTCACTCGGTTATTTATTGAAATTTCTGTTCGTTTTGTGTTTCCTTTATTTATCGATGCTAATTTCTGGTAATTTCGCGCTTGATAGATTATTTGATTTTATTTTTGCTCATTTTTGGTTTAATGGAGTTCTTTACTTTTCTTTGAAAAACTCACTTTGTGGAAAATGTTTTTTTTAATTAATTTCTATTCGTTTTGTATTAACATAGTCTTTTCAAGGAAAATGAAAATAATACTTTAAATCTTTTCGTTTTTAAAGACTATATAGCAGTGGCGCCAATTCACGAAAATGTAGGGGGGGGCAAGGATTTTTTTTCGATTTTTTTTTAATTAAGATGCAAAAAAAAGAATAACATTTAGCAAACATACCTAAAACAAGGGGTAGCGGCGAGGTTGCTGCTTGACAAAATTGTCGACTAATCTATCAAAATCCAGTTTCTTTACCTCCTCTTTTTCAACGGCCATTATCATGAGATCACTGAGTCTGCCGTTTCCCATCGTCGATCGCAGATAGTCTTTCACACGCCCTAATGCCGAGAAGAATCATTCATTACTGGCAGTGGTCACAGGCAAAGTAGCAACTAGCTTCATCAGTTTTAGCACTGCAGAATAGGCAAGTGGGAGGCCGGATTAAATTTCGATAGCTTGGAGTAGATCCATTTTTGAAGTCTCACTTTTTGAAAAATGCAACTTTGCAAGAGAAAGCTGGAATTCTATGGCATGTCGTCGACACCAAGAATCTCTTGATAATGACACATAACTCTTTCCACTTTCGAAAGTTCGAGAAAATTTGAACTTGAGGGGTCGAAGGCAGATAAAGCTTCAAGCAGAGGCATATTCTGCATGAAACGTTGGTCCATCTCACTCGTGAAACGATCTATTACCTCAAAGTACAGAAGTTTACCGCAGTCTGATTCAACTGGCTGACTGATATTGTGTTTACCGGTTGTTGAGTTTGAAAGAAAGGCTTTGAGATGAATGGAAATGGCTTGACTTCTCTTGTTTCAAGCACTGGTTTTAGATTGTGGAGATTTCAATTCCTGGATATCATTTAAAGCTAAGAATTCAGATATGTTTTTGCTTAAGTTGTTCCATTCGTTATCATTTCTCAGCTTTTGGAGTGTCTCATATGTCCCAGAAATCAGTGCAAGTGCCTTATAAATCAACAAACTTCCGGATTGAAGTTGCTCTGATAAACAATTTACAATGACTAATACTTTTTCCATTATGTGTAAAGTTGAAACAAAAGAGGCAGAGTCGATTTTGTCCAGTAGTCCTTTTGATGCACACGCTGCCTCGCCGTTGGAACTATCAGATACTGCGGCAAGCACAGCAACAATACAATCAAATCTGGCCTTCACCTTCGAAATAGAGCGGACTGCGTAAAACCAGCGAGTCTGGACGGTCCTCTCTAGCTCCAAGGCTTTTTGCCCGCTAATACGCTGGGATTCCACAAATAGCTCGTGACGAGTATTGCTGCATGATATAAATGCGTAAAGTCTTTGCACCACAGAGAAAAATTCAAAAATTTTGCTGATATTTTTTTGGCAGTCAGTCAAAACCAAGTTCAATCTGTGGGCGTGACAGTGTACATAAACTGCATGAGGCACCTTCTTCCTAAACTTTGCTTGAACTCCGTTAAATTCCCCACTCAGAACGGATGCGCCATCATAACATTGGGCAATACACAGCATCGAATCTACACCAAGCTTTTCTATAGTTTCACAAATTGAGGTGGATAAGCTCTCGACGTCTAATTTGTGCATGTGATAGCAGCCGATTGGTCGCTCCACTACTTTTCCATTTGAAATGTACCTGAGTAGGATCGCTAATTGTTCTTTTCTAGAAACGTCTTTTGTCTCGTCGACAAGAATAGCAAAGTAATTAGCTGATTTTACTTCTGAAATAACATTTTGGCGCAAGGCATTTCCTATCAGTATAACTGCGTCATTTTGGTACTGATGACTGCAATAGTGAACATGTCGGTGCTGTAACTTGGCCTTCAGCTTTTCGTTACCTTTAGACATTTCCTCCTTCAATTCAACCTAATTACCCCGGTTTGCAGATGTTTTTAATTCATCATGATCCCTCAAAGCAAGACACTGGCAGCCAAGAAAGCAAATAGTGCAAAAAATATACTTCAAATAATTTCTATTTTCTTGAGCCTCTTGAGATCTGGATTGAATTAAGGCATTCTCTATAGATCTTGAATTATCAGCACTCATTATCTTAAATTCCGTCCATGCTGACATACAATGCCTATGTCTTTCAGAACCATCATGTTGCTTTAATAGAGCAGAACTGTCTTTCCACTTGCAAAATCCTGACTCAATGAAAGCCCTTCTTCCAGCAGTTTCTCCAGCCCTTAGAGTCCCCATAGAAAAATGGCGGCAAGCAAAACAAAACACGGAATTCAAGTTTTTTGAGTATTCAATCCATTCATAAGTCTTATAGTAATGTGCACTGAATTTCCTTCCGTTAGAAGTGGAAGCCGGATACCTCTCAAGAATAGGTTGAGCTGGTTTGCCGTGACGCGTCCTAAAGATATCTGAGAGAGTTTCTTGACTGCTACTGGAACCCGCAAGCGGTTCAGCGATGCAGACCGAACTTTCATGTTGACCTGAGCCATTTATTGTTCCTCTTGTTTCCGAAATTCTGTCACAGATGGGGGAATTTATCTCAACTAACCCGACACTTTGGGCGCTGACACTATTGCCAATTTCTTGCACTAAAGTTTCTTGATTTTTCTTCCACATTTTCACCGAAAAAAAATCCAAAGTTTGTGGTCGCTTTTTACTCATAGTTAAACTAGTAGTAGATAATGACCTAACTCTGACACTGCAAGAGAAGAACTGAAGAAACACGTAGAGACTCACTTAGAAAATCACTCCCTTACTCCACGGTAAAACTACCCCGCTTAGAAACTCCATAAACCAATCACTTACATTTTCTGTTCATGACAGTCCCATACACTCCACTGGGACTAGTCATCCCATAAACTATTCAACAACGTCAAGAATCTGCTGACCAAAACCCCCTTGAAACCCTAGAACACATTTCCTTTCCCAGCTACTATAAAAGGCAATATACAAAACTCATAGTTTACAACGAATTCTTAACAAGAACAATAACGAAACGGGTACTGACCACATGAAGCTTAGTTTTGAATGAACCCTACTCGGAAATAAAATAGTGTAGACGCGCTTGCTCTTAGACATTTCAAAACAAGATTATATAATTAGGGCACCAGTTTGTTGGTCCTATTTATTGGACCAGTTGCTGGTTTAATATAGCATATAGCTAAAATAGAAAATAGCTGTGAAATATAAATAAGAAGGTAATTTTCAAAGTCTCGGAGGGGGCCAGGGCCCCCCCCCATGCTCCCCCTAATTGGCACCCCTGCCATATAGTTTGGCCTGCTATTTGTATGCTAGAGCAAAATTTTCAGCAATTTTTAACAACATACACCCTTCTAAAAATCTGGACACAAATAGTAGTGTTTAATTTAGTTTCATACCTCCTCTAGTTGACCTGAAATGGAAAACTTGATACCATTCGCAAAAAGATCTGTTTACTTTCTTTGATAGTTTGGATACACTTACACTATTTTGATTTAATTAAATTTTAAGAGCAGAAATAGCCGCGAAAGATGAACATAATACCCTCAGTCGTTCTTGGGATTCTGCTGAGATGCCTTATTGGGAATAGCATTAACACAGTGCATTTTGATGTAATCTTAAGGCAACATTTAGTTTTTAAACATAATGGGCAACTGGGAGGGGGGGCGTGGGAGGGGAACTATTTGCCCTCCAATCACTTTCGACTATTAAAAAGGGCATTAGCCCTGTCTATTTTAAATCGAATGAGCCCTTTTCGAAGTTCCTACGACAACTCCTTCGATACGAAGTGCCCTGGTCAAAAAAATAAATAAAAAATAATAATACATTTTACCCACATCGATCTTCACTATAAAAAATGTTCCAATCACTTTCGACTATTAAAAAGGGCACTAGCCCTTACAATTTCCAATCGAATGAACTCATTTTGAGTTTCTACGACAACGCTTTCTATAAACACCTTATATGCCCCAGGGCATAAATTACAACCCCTGCCCTGAGGGCTGTGAGGGGATTGTCATCCTAAAAGACCTAATTTCAAGAACTTCCAACTACGTTGAGCAAATTGGCTATCTCAAAATTTTGATTGGATGTGTTTGGGGAAATGGTGGGCGTGAGAGGGGCGTTAGTTGCTTTCCAGTCACTTTCAACTGTTAAAAAAGGCACTAGCCCTTTCAATTTCTAATCGAATGAGCCCTTTTGAAGTTTCTATGACAACGCTTTCAATAAAACCCTTATATGCCCCCAGGGCATAACTTACAACCCTTGCCCTGAGCGCTGGGGGGGTTGTTATCCTAAAGCACCTATTTTCCAGAACTTTCAACTACGTTCAAGAAAATTGCCATCTAAAAATTTTGATTGGATGTGTTTGGGGAAATGGTGGGTCTGAGAGGGGGGGTAGTTGCCCTCCAATCACTTCCGACTATTAAAAAGGGCGCTAGCCCTTTCAATTTCCAATCGAATAAGCCCTTTTTGAAGTTTTTACGACAACGCTTTCTATAAAAACCTTATATACCCCAGGGCACAACTTACAATCCTTGCCCTGAGGGCTGTGAGGGGTTGTCATCCTCAAAGATATAATTTCCGGCCCTTTCGACTACGTTGAACAAAATGGCTATCTCAAAATTTTTATTGGATGTGTTTGGGGAAATGATGGGCGTGAAAAAGGGGTTACTTGCCCTCCAATCACTTTCGACTATTAAAAAGGGCACTAAAAGTTTAAATTTCCTATCGAATGATTCATTTTTGAAGTTTCTACGACAACGCTTTCTATAAAAAAAACTTATATGCCCCCAGGGCTTAAATACAACCGTTTCCCTGGGGGCTGTGGGGGGAGTGTCATCCTCGAAAACATAATTTCCGGACTTTTTAACTACGTCAAACAAAATGGCTATCTTAAAATGTTTATTGGATGGGTTTGTGGAAGTGGTAGGTGTGAGAGGGGTGTTAGTTATCCTCCAATCACTTTAGACTATTAAAAAGGGGCAAGCCCTTCTAATTTACAATCGAATGAGCCCTTTTTGGAGAATCTACAACATCCCTATCTATAAAAACCTTATATGCCCCCAGGGCATAACTTACAGCCTTTGCCCCGAGGGCTCTAAGGGGGTTATCATCCTCAAAAACCTAATTTCCAAAACTTTTAACTACGTTGAACAAAATGCCTATCTAAAAATTTTGATTGGATTTGTTTGGGGAAAAGGTGGGGGTGAGAGGAGGGTTAGTTGCCCTCAAATAACTTTCGCTGATTAAAAAGGGCGCTAACCCTTTGAATTTCCAATCAAATGAGCCCTTTTCACGTTTCTACGACAAAGGTTTCAATAAAAACCTTATATGCCCCCAGAGCATAACTTACAACCCTTACCCTAAGGGCTGTGAAGGGAGTGTCATCCTCAAAAATATAATTTCCGGACCTTTCAACTACTTAGAACAAAATTGCTATCTCAAAATTTTGATTGGATGTGTTTGGATAACTGGGTGGCGTGGAAGGGATCTTAGTTGCCTTCTAATCACTTTCGACTATTAAAAAGGGCACTAGCCATTTTCATTTCCAATTAAATGAGCCCCTTTTGAAGTTTCTACGACAATGCTTTCTATAAAAACCTTATATGCCCCCAGGGCATAACTTACAACCCTTAACCCAAGGGTTTTGGGGGGGTTGTCATCCTCAAAGACCTAATTTTCAGAACTTTCAACTACGTTTAACAAAATGGTCTTCTCAAAATTTTGATTGGATGTGTTTGGGGAAATGGTGGGCATGAGAGGGGCGTTAGTTGCCCTCCAATCACTTCCGACTATTAAAAAGGGCACTAGCCCTTTAAATTTCCAATCGACGGAGCCTTTTGTGAAGTTTCTACGACCACACTTTCTATAAAAACTTTATATGTCCCCAGGGCATAATTTACAACCCCTACCCTGAGGGCTGTGGGGGAGTGTCCTCCTCAAAAATATAATTTCTATCTTGAAATCACTTACGCTGAAAAAATGGCTATCTCAAAATTTTGATTGGATGTGTTTGGGGAAATGGTGGGCGTGGAAGGGGAGTTATTTGCCTTCCAGTCATTTTCGACTATTAAAAAGATCACAAGCCACTCCAATTTCCACCCGAATGAGTCCTTTTCAAAGTTTCTACGACAAGTCCTTCGGTACGAAGTGCCCTTGTTTAAAGAAAAATAAATAAATAAATACATTGTGCGAACATCGTTCTTTACTTAGGCAGCACGATTGCGCTGCCTATGATATAATACTTAAACTTAATTCATATTTTAAGCACATGAAAGCAGCAGTAAGTCACGGGTTAACACAGAAAACCTTGTGTTAGTGTTTTTTTTCCAAATATTGCTCAAGATAGTGGAAAAACTTGACACGTTTAAATGTAAGTATTCAAGGTATGAGATCTGTTAGTCTGATATATTTTGACCTATGATCCTCAATCAAAACCATAAGTAGAGGTAGCTTTTTGCCCGTGTCTATTCCCGAAATCTCAACATTTCTCAGAAGCTTCTGTAATTCCTTACAGTTATATAAAAAAGCCCTATTTCTAGTTTTGGATGACTTTTGGGAATTCTTTCCCCATGAAAATTGCGACTCATCATAGTAACGGCCCATCATTACGGCCTATGCCTATCATAGTAACTTTGAACGAACACATTTATACATCAAATTTAATTATTCATTTTTTTTTTAGTTTTATTAGGCCAATAGGCTAACACACATTATGTCAATCTAAATCCACAGGCAGGGGAAATATGTGCCCCATTTTTCCTTCCACTTTCTTGAGGTGCTTAAGATTATTTCTAAATTTTTATGTTTCATTATACTTCACTGTTTTTCAGTATAATCCACTATAATTTACTCCTTCCAGTAACTTGAGGTGCTTATAATTATTTTTAAGTTTTTAAGTTTTATTATAATTCACTGTTTTCAGTATAATCCACTATAATGCGCTCCTTCCAGCATCTTGAGGTGCTTATAATTATTTCTAAATTTTTATGTTGCATTATAATTCACTGTTTTTCAGTATAATCCACTATAATTCACTCCTTCCAGTATGTTGAGGTGCTTATGATCATTTCTCAATTTTTATGTTGCATTATTATTCACTGTTTTTCAGTATAATCCACTATAATTCACTCCTTCCAGTATCTTGAGGTGCGTGTAATTATTTCTAAATTTTTATGTTGCATTATTATTCACTGTTTTTCAGTATAATCCACTATAATTCACTCCTTCCAGTATCTTGAGGTGCGTGTAATTATTTCTAAATTTTTAAAGTTGCATTATAATTCAATGTTTTTCATTATAATCCACTATAATTCGCTCCTTCCAGTATCTTTAGGTGCTAATGATTATTTCTAAATTTTTATGTTGCATTATAATTCACTGTTTTTCGGTATAATCCACTATAAATCGCTCCTTCCAGTATCTTGAGGTTCTTATGATTATTTCTAAATTTTTATGTTGCATTATAATTCACTGTTTTTCTGTATAATCCACTATAATTCGCTCCTTCCAGTATTTTGAGGTACTTATGATTATTTCTAACTCCTTATGTTGCATTATAATTCACTGTTTTTCAGTATAATCCACTATAATTCACTCCTCCCAGTATCTTGAGGTGCTTCTGATTGTTTCTAAATTTTTATGTTGCATTATAATTCACTGTTTTTCAGTATAATCCACTATAATTCACTCCTTCCAGTATTTTGAGGTGCTTATGATTATTTCTAACTTCTTATCTTGCATTATAATTCGCTGTTTTTCAGTATAATCCACTATAATTCACTCCTTCCAGTATTTTGAGGTGCTTATGATTATTTCTAACTTCTTATGTTGCATTATAGTTCACTGTTTTTCAGTATAATCCACTATATATTCGTTCCTTCCAGTATCTTGAGGTGCTTATGATTATTTCTAAATTTTTTTATTGCATTATAATTCACTGTTTCTCAGTATAATCCACTATAATTCACTCCTTCCAGTATCTTGAGGTGCTTATGATTATTTTTAAGTTCTTATGTTGCATTATATTCACTGTTTTTCAGTATAATCCACTATAATTCGCTCCTTCCAGTATTTTGAGGTTCTTATGATTGTTTCTAAGTTCTTATGTTGCATTATAATTCACTGTTTTTCAGTATAATCTACTATAACTCACTCCTTCCAGTATCTTGAGGTGCTTATGATTATTTCTAAATTTTTATGTTGCAATATAATTCACTGTTTTTCAGTATAATCCACTATAATTCACTTCTTCCAGTATCTTGAGGTGCTTATGATTATTTCTAAGTTCTTATGTTGCAATATAATTCACTGTTTTTCAGTATAATCCACTATAATTCGCTTTTTCCAGTATCTTTAAGTGCTTATGATTATTTCTAAATTTTTATGTTGCATTATAATTCACTGTTTTTCAGTATAATTCACTATGGTTCGCTCCTTCCAGTATCTTGAGGTGCTTATGATTGTTTCTAAGTTCTTATGTTGCATTATAATTCACTGTTTTTCAGTCTAATCCACTATAATTCGCTCCTTCCAGTATCTTGAGGTTTTTATGATTATTTCTAAATTTTTATGTTGCATTATAATTCACTATTTTTCAGTATAATCCATGATAATTCGCTCCTTCCAGTATCTTGAGGTGCTTATGATTATTTCTAAATTTTTATGTTGCATTATAATTCACTGTTTTTCAGTATAATCCACTATAATTCACTCCTTCCGGTATCTTTAGGTGCTTATGATCATTTCTCAATTTTTATGTTGCATTATTGTTCACTGTTTTTCAGTATAATCCACTATGATTCACTCCTTCCGGTATCTTGAGGTGCTTATGATCATTTCTTAATTTTTATGTTGCATTATTATTCACTGTTTTTCAGTATAATCCACTATAATTCGCTCCTTCCAGCATCTTGAGGTGCTTATAATTATTTCTAAATTTTTATGTTGCATTATAATTCACTGTTTTTCAGTAAAATCCACTATAATTCACTCCTTCCGGTATCTTGAGGTGCTTATGATCATTTCTCAATTTTTATGTTGCATTATTGTTCACTGTTTTTCAGTATAATCCACTATAATTTGCTCCTTCCAGTATCTTGAGGTGCTTATGATTATTTCTAAATTTTTATGTTGCATTATAATTCACTATTTTTCAGTATAAACCACTATAATTCGCTCCTTCCAGTATCTTGAGGTGCTTATGATTATTTCTAAGTTCTTATGTAGGATTATAATTCACAGTTTTTCAGTATAATCCACTATAATTCGCTCCTTCCAGCATCTTGAGGTGCTTATAATTATTTCTAAATTTTTATGTTGCATTATAATTCACTGTTTTTCAGTATAATCCACTATAATTCACTCCTTCCGGTATCTTGAGGTGCTTATGATCATTTCTCAATTTTTATGTTGCATTATTGTTCACTGTTTTTCAGTATATTCCACTATAATTCACTCCTTCCAGTATCTTGAGGTGCATGTGATTATTTCTAAATTTTTATGTTGCATTATAATTCAGCGTTTTTCAGTATAATCCACTATAATTCGCTCCTTCCAATATCTTTAGGTGCTTATGATTATTTCTAAATTTTTATGTTGCATTATAATTCACTATGTTTCAGTATAATCCACTATAATTGGCTCCTTCCAGTATCTTTTGGTGCTTATGATTATTTCTA
Source organism: Artemia sp. Qi Xiang Cuo (assembly GCF_049724085.1). Classification (NCBI taxonomy): domain Eukaryota; kingdom Metazoa; phylum Arthropoda; class Branchiopoda; order Anostraca; family Artemiidae; genus Artemia; species Artemia sp. Qi Xiang Cuo. The sequence goes on along the minus strand of NC_142813.1, from coordinate 9,870,789 downwards.
AGTTCTTTATGTTGTGTTATGATTCAGTTTTTTAAATTTTTAGCCCACCACCCCCACCAGAATCGGATTAAAAAGTACCTGTTTATAAGCCTGTGATGATCATAGAAATATTTGAACCAGAACAAGTGTCTACAAATTGAGCATGTTAAAATGTATTATTGTGCGTTTTTGTAAGAAAGAACCTTATATGAATTTTTTGTTGTTCATTAATGATGAATCAAAAAAATAATAGCTGAATGGCATAATGACATGAGGTAGGAGAAATAAACACATGTTGCATATTTTCCTTAAGTGAAAACTTCTTAATCCTTCTTCCCTATTACTGCACATGCTTCCCAATCGCGGTGATAGTCTCATTTTTTTCCTTACTGAAGATTTTTATTTTTTATTTTTTTTACTTTTTTGTTTTCAGTTATAATTTTTTTCTTTATTTTTAAGCGAGGCTGGGGCTCTTATGCAAATCTTAACCCAGAACAAGTGTGCTAAAAATGAACGTTTGTTGATCAGTATAATTAGTTTTCCTTCTTCTTTCTTGCTGCTGCTTCTTAGTCCTGGTGAGGTTTTCTATCCATGATGTATTAAAAATAGCATGTAGATAGCATAATGATATGAACTAGGAATAACAAACCTATTTCGTTGCTACTTATTCTTACCTTTCCTCGTGTAAAAACCTCTTAATTCTTCCTTCCTTACAACTGCTCCTACTTCCCAGCTCCCGTTATAGCTAATTCTTTAAATTTATTCTTTCATTTTTTTATTCTTTTAAATTTATTCTTTAAATTCTTTCATTTTTTTATTTTCAGTTTTCCTTTTTTACCTTTTTGGATGAAGGCTATTGTAACGCTTAAGCCAGTGTAAGTGTACTAAAATTTAATATTTATAAATCGTATAAAGCCTCTCAATTTTTTTATAAGAAAAATTACCCCCCCCCCAAAAAAAAAAAAAAAACATGTCACGCATGAAAAGAACCTAAAATAGTATGTGTGCTTTTTCTCCCCAAAAGAACAAATAATAACCAGCTAATACTCTTATATAAACAATCTTTTGGCAAAATGGTCCTCTCCCATATACCAGTCACAAAAACCTCTCTTTCATATACTTTCACGCTTTCTATTTTCAGACTATCTTATTCATTATGCAAGCGAAGAAATAAAGAAAGTTTTTCCTGACTTCCTTATAGTCTCGAAAAGCAACAAAAAAAGAGATAAGAGAAAAAGAAACATCTCCTTCTTTCAACTTGGCTCCTTGGGAGCTTTCTAAACAGAGAAACAAATTACAGTAAGGAACGAAAAATGATCTTCAATTTTCCAAAGAGAGGGTCAGAAATAGCTCAATTTACTTTTACAACTGATGATCTGCCAAAAATTAGGATTAGCAATGTTGTGCTAACGCCTGGTCAATTGGATTGGGATTAATAGCCAAAAAGAGTAAATAGAAGATGCATTCTATCAACGGAAAAAGATAATATTTGAGCTGTGAAAGTAATAGAAAGTTCGGTATTTACGTGTTATAGCGACCATGTTTTGTTCTTGATCTGTAATAAAACCGGTTTTCTGTCTCCACTCAGAGATAATTAGCTTAGCCCAAGCGAGATAAAGTACTATTTAGGTATAATTTAATTAAATATTTAATATTTAGAGGTGGTTAGGTTAGCTTAGGTATTTAAAATAATAGGCTCTGGGTGGCCTGCTTTCCATAATTCTCTGTTGTATTTTCCATAATTTTGCTATTAAAGTATTATAATTCAATCACAATTTGGTATAATTCATTATGATTAACCTAACGTCACTTCTTGAGTGTGGTCGCTATAAAACGTAAGTATCGAAAGTCTTATAAAGAGCACGATACTGAGAATAATTTGGACCGTCAACTGTCCAATCAGAGCGGGTTTGACCTTGTTTTATTCTTTACGGTGTACACTCAACCCACTTAGATCCCCTAATATTCCAATTATCTTTCTTGGGTATCATTTATTTATTGATTATGATTTTTATGGTCGTTTTTTCGCTTGAAATATTATGTGACCTTATGTCTGTCCATTTTTGGCTTAATGTAGCTCTTTATTTTTCTTTAAAAACTTTTGTGAAAAAAATTTCCAAATTAGTTTTTTACTTAAAGTCAGTCAAATTAGCATTTAAAGGTACCCTTAGGCAATTCTTCTGGAAGTTTATAAATTGTATAACGTAGGCATTTACAAAGTAACGGTTTAAAGTTAGCTTTAAAACGTAGCAATAGTTTAAGTAGTTTTCTGAATTCTGGAAAGGATCAAACTTCACTGGAGTGTCAAAGTGGAGTCGATCTTTCAGATCCCATGTACTTTCGGAAGCTCCTACGTAGGAAGTACTAACCAGAATTTAAGAATTTGATTACTTCAACTTCAGAATCTATAACGTCAATGCTAGTAGAAGGGGAGGTGCTACTCCGACGACTCACCCCTGCTGCCACCTATAACTTTTTTTTACATAGTTTATGTCTGTTTGTTGTCAGTGAGAATGAAAAAACAGGGATTTTGTCGCATTTATGTCTGTTTTCATGGATTGTTATGTGTGTTGGTCGATTTATGTGATGTTTTTCATGGATGTTTTATGGTTTTTGTCAGTGAGAATTTGAAAAACAGGAATTTTGTCACATTTATGGATGTTTTATGGTTTTTGTCAGTGAGAATGAAAAAACAGGAATTTTGTCACATTTATGTCTGTTTTCATGGATGGTTATGTTTGTTGGTCAATTTATTTGATGTTTTTATGGATTATGTCAGTGAGAATGGAAAAACAGGAGCTTTGTCACTCCCTTCTTGTTGTTGTTCGATGCAGATGTTATGAGTTCCCGGGAAACAGTATTTGTTGTTGTTGTTCAAGCCAAATGTTATGAGTTTCCAAGGTAACAGTTAGATCACGTGTGTCCTTCTCAGCCAATCAGAGGACTTTGTTTACATAACAATTTGACCTTGAGATTTCATACATAACGGGCATGCAATGTGATTCTATTATCAGAAAGTATTGTCACACAATGGATAGAACAATTGACATAATTGATGAGCTTGAGGCCTTGGCAGCCGCAATTAGCAATGTAAGTGCATTTTTATTTTCAAACGAATTTTCCTTGGACACCCTCCAGTATATTCAGCTAAAACGTAAATATATTCCTTTACCCCCAAACCCCCCCCCCCAAACCATACAATCTTTATACTCAATGGAAAACGTAAAATATATTCTTTTTACCCTAACCCCCGCCCACACTGTTTTACAATCCCAAATTCTTGCCAATAGAAATACCTTTTCGTTAAATTCCACTTTTTATTTTCCTTGGTCACCCTCCAGTATATTCAGCTAAAGTGTCTGCTGACTTCTGTCAATTTTTAATGAAAACCCCGCTCTGTTTTGACACAATCTCCAGCACGAGGCCTATTATTATCTGACACCCTTTCCGGTTTACAAACATGATCAACTGGACTATTCTTCGGTCAAATTAAAACACAATGATGCAATAATTAAGCTAGGCCTACACAACCTGCATGGAAGTAGAGAAACAGGTTATTTTCGACTTAGGGTCTAACAATATCCCCCCCCTCCCCCATTGTCTTACAATCCCAAATTCTCGCAAAAAGAAATATTATTTCGATAAATTCCTTCCCTCTATATTTCCAGCTAAATCCCTCCCCACTCTAATACAAACATCACTTTGCAATCTTTATACTCAATGGAAAACGTAAAATATATTCTTTTTACCCTAACCCCCTCCCACACTGTTTTACAATCCCAAATTCTTACCAATAGAAATACCTTTTCGTTAAATTCCACTTTTTATTTTCCTTGGTCACCCTCCACTATATTCAGCTAAAGTGTCTGCTGACTTCTGTCAATTTTTAATGAAAATCCCGTTCTGCTTTGACACAATCTCCGGAACGAGGCCTATTATTAGCTGACACCCTTTCCGGTTTACAAACGTGGTCAACAGGACTATTCTTCCGTCAAAATTAAAACACAATGATGTGATAATTAAGCTAGGCCTACACAACCTGTATGGAAGTAGAGAAACAAGTTATTTTCAAATTAGGGTCTAACAATATCCCCCCCCATTGTCTTACAATCCCAAATTCTCGCAAAAAGAAATACCATTTCGATAAATTCCTTCCCTCTATATTTCCATCTAAATCCCCCCCCACTCTAATACAAACATCACTTTGCAATCTTTATACTCGATGGAAAACGTAAAATATATTCTTTTACCCTCGAAACCTAACCATCGCAAAAAGAAATACCTTTTCGAAAAATTTAGCCTTTCTCTGTGACATACTTCGCTATTGTTATTAAGCCGCTAACTTGACTATACATTTCCGCAAGGTTATAATTACCTTGTCACCCTCTTCCTGTGCGTTCACGATAGTGCTCTAGCCCAAAGGGTTTGTTTTGGTTGTCAAATTAAAACGATTTTAGGCAAAAAGAGATTTTTTATTAAGCTTGTGGATTCTTAACCTTGTATTTGCCGGAGAACCGGTGAAATGGATTATTTTCAAATTAAGTCTAACAATATATTTAGGACAGTATGTAAACGGGGGGAGGGGGCAATACATCGCTTCTAACAGCTTCGTTGTAAGTAAATTATGTAAAAGGGGGAGGGCAATGCCTTCAATTCTACCGCCATCAGTGTAACATGAAAACAAACTATTTCTTCGCATTAAAAGTAAGGGGGGATTCGGTGTGTAGACATGTAAACCCATTGACAATAAAAATAATGTTTAAATATATGCGTTGCGTCTATAGGCATGTTTTTAATTTTTTTCAAGCTTTCAATAAAGTTTCTTTTATATTCCCCGGCGTGAATCCAGGATTTTTTTTTGGGGAGGGTGTTAGCAATTTTAATATTTGAAAAATAGAAAATATAATTGTTTCTTGAATTAAATTATTCTTTGTTATTTATTTATTTTAGCTATAAAATTTGAATAAAAGGTAGTAAGATATGCCTTTCGCTTGAATAAAACGCATGATTACCTCACTGAGAGGGTAGACTTAGGGTGTGTTAATTTTCCTAAATTTAGGGGGGGGGATATGGTTTTTTTTGCTTTACTAAATTGAGATAAATACTTTTCTAAACAAAATTATGGTTAATAACTTTCTTTCTGTAAAAAGGGAGAAATTATTTTAATACTAACTGTTTTCTCTTCTTTAAGGCAAATTATGAGGAATTTGCGGACCCTACATCGAAGAGGGCTATGGCTGGCGCAAATAGCGAAGAATGCTCCTCGCCACCACCCACTAAGAAAGCGAGGGCTAATAATGCGCCCCCTGCGAGGGCTACTGTCATACAATATGATCGCTCGCCAAAACCCCGCAGCTTCACACTGCCTGCCCAAGTGCAGCCGTCTATGCAAGCCACTCTTAATCGAGCCTCAATTATACAATATGCTCATCGACCGAAACCCCCCCACACCAAACTGCCTGCCCAAGTGCAGCCGTCTGTCCACCCTTTGACTCGACTGCACAAGTCACAGCTCGTCTAAAAAAAATTAATGACATCACGTGGACATCCACTCTTCTTGGACCTCTAATAGCCGCCCCATCGACGCTAGGTCAGGAGGTTACCCTCCGGCATGCACTACCTGGTCCTTCGGACACCCAAGCCCGGACGGATTGTGCAAATGTAAGTATTTTTTTCCTACCTATCTATTTCTTCCAATGTTTTTAGTCCTTTTCAATCCCAATATAAACTTATCGCAGCGAGATATTAACCCCTATTACATATCTAAATGTAATTTTTTACAATGAAACCACTCTTTTCTAATCTTTGCTATCGCTTCGATATCTCATAAGCGAATATTTTTAGGTAATTTCTATTAATAATCACCGCCTTTGAAACTCAAAATGCTATTTTTTCTAATCTTTACTATTTTCTCTGTTGCTATCACATATATTTTTAGGTACCTTTGAAACTGAATGCTCTTTTTCACTTAGTTTTAAGAGAGAGATTATCCCATCTGTCACATATTGACGTTCTAATTTACACTGAATATTTCTATCGTGCCAAAGATTTTAGTGAGGGGAAACTGAGTTAATGGTTCTCGACATTTTGAAGTTCAAACTCGTTCATCTAACCTCCATAATTAAACTCACGTGTTTACTGAATCTGTATGGAATTAGAAATATTTCAACTTTTGAAGGGCATTATGAGAAGGGGGCTGGGAAGAGCTGTGGGAGGCACTGCATGAAGCGCTACAGGCCCGAGAAGGGCCGCAGGATGCGCCGCAAGGATGCGCCGCGGGCCAGGAAAACACCCTAGGATGCGCCGCAGGCCCGGAAAGCGCTGCAGGATGCGCCGCAGGGATGCACCGCAAAAAAAAAAAAATAAAAAAAAATTTGCCACATTCTATGTCATATATTCGATTATATTAAGTTGAATTAATCAAATTCGTTTAATCAATAATAATTTTAAAAGGAGGGATGATTTGAAAATAAGCCATTTTTCATTCATAGGTTGGTGCATTGGTCCCATATTCTCCATCCAGTGAAGAAGGGGAAGAAGGGACAATGGAGTTTGGGGACAATGAAATATGGGACGATATCATTGAAGTACCAGCTAATATTGATAAATATTTAGATGATTTTTTTAATGTAGAAACTAGCACAGTTGAGCTGGGACTTGGGCCCGAACACTTTACAGCTTTTAGATGATTTCACTGGGTACCCTCCTTCCACTGATTACCCACTTCCACTTCAAACGAATGAAGTGGAGCAGACTCCAAATATTGTTGAACTACTGGGGGGAGGGGGTACAACTTTTCCTGGATTTCAATTATCGAACACAATTTTGAATAATATAGTTTTTTTCACTGCAACGGTTGGTGTTCCCTTTAATACACTAATGGGGGGGAATTTTGTGTATGACCCCGTAGAGATTGTGCATGCATATTTAGATAAAATTCTTGCACCTCTGGAGAAGCAAATTCAATTGTGGGGGGGTAGGGATTCAATTAAGGTTTCAATTGTTTGAAAGGTTTTTTATTTAAACGAGGGGAAAAGTGAGGTTTACTATAATTTCATCAATTCCGAGATTCACGTAATTTATCCAAATTTAGAAAATTTTGAGGGTGTTTTTAGCGAGTGGGTAGGGCAAATTATATCGCATCTCGAGAACTCTAACGAAAACGGGAGTGGCTCAGCAGTTTTATTTATTGAAAAGTTTAGCATTAATATTTATAAATTTAAGAAAGATTTTATTTTAAGAGGAGGGCAGGTGGGTATAATAGTGATACAGTTTTAAAATATAATCAAGACCTGGTAGGTTGTCGTGTTGTCCAACGGATCTGTTTTGAAACAGGTCAAATATGTTTCAGGTATGCTTTCCTCATGTCAGCTTTCCGACCATTGAAAGATGAAGCCAACAAAACGAATTTAGATCACTGGGCTGTGCATGGGAAGGAGGGCTCCCTTTTTCCAGTTGTAGAGTTTGCTTGTTTAGAAGGGAAATATCCAGTAACGCTACAATCCATTGATGTTTTTGAAATGGCTAATACTCACTTGAATATTAGAGTTACTGTGGTTCAGTATGACACTGAATTTAAAGAATGAGCTCGTTCTAAAAAGAAGGGGGTGTTCTTCCCAAGGCGAAGTTCGTCAGTTCAGTAGGTTAAACACCGGGTATGGTTGTTATACTCGCCACCTAGTGAACCAAATGCTATCAGTCATTTCAACCCTATCACTGACATTAGTAGAGTTCTGGGGGGTGGTAAGCATAAGGGGACCCGTTTCTACTGTCCAACATGCCTGTCACAATTTCGTAGTGAACTAAAACTACGGGATCATATGAAGCATTGTAGACGGCATGGTTATCAGACAGTGGAAACGGTTTCAGGGGATAGGGTCATTCTACGTTTTAAAAATTTCCAAAACACCCTCCTCCAATGCAACTAAATATCTTTAGACTTCGAAGCTAAGCTAGTGGAGGTGAATGACCCACAATTTCCAAACCATATCAAAGAACACCTAGCCATTGCAGTGTCCTAGGCACCTGCACAAAGAGACAGTTCTACCACCATGTGGTTGTTAGAAATAGTTGAGACATTGGATGAGGACGAGTGCATGGTCAATGCATTGACTAAACTGATTGGCACGGCTAATGGCGCTATTTCTGGTTTGATAAATACGCATTATCATTTGGTGCTGTACGCAGTGTATGTTCTCGCTTTTAAAAATAAAAACATATTTGGGTTTTGTATGGGGGTTTTGTTAGAGGAGGATATGTGGTATAAAGGGAAAAGAGGGGGGAGGGGGAATGTCAGTGATCATGACCACTTGTGGCAGGAAATATCATCTGGGGGTAGTAATTTTAGGGGGGTAGCGCATCAATCGTGTAATTTAAACGTTAGTCAACAGTTTTTTATCCCAGTTTTTATTCATAACTCTAACTATGACTTAAAATTTATTTGACCGCCACTGGCATGTATGCATAGGGAGAGAGGGGGAGTAGATAGTCCATGGGTGAATAATTCGTTTACCTAGAACTTTATTCCTAAATCGGCCTAGAAGTTGTTGCTTCTCGAGCTGAAATGGCAGGTAGTGGATAATGAGCGTACATGCTGGAATAAAATTAGGTTTTTAGATTCCTTTAGTTTTTTCCCTAAATCCTTAAGTCAACTTATTCAAGTGCAGAAAAGTGACAATTTTGATAGCTTTCCCTTGCTTAAACAGCACTTTCCAGACAGTGAAATGTATGACTTATTAACCAGCAAAGGTATATATGCATATGATTATTACTGTTCTGGCGCTCGCTTAAGCGAGGAGAAACTACCTCCAATTGAAGCTTTTCACTATTCACTGACCAACAGTGAATGCACAGCCGAAGATTATGAGTTTGCCAAGAAGGTGTGGGCTAAGGGGGATTGTAAAAATGGGTGGGATTATTGTAGACTGTACTTGGCCAGTGACGTTCTAACTCTGTTGGATATAGTCTGTAAGAACACAGACCAAATCTATTCAGAGTTCGGGTTAGATATAGGATATTATTTTTCTACACCACATTTAGTGATGGATTTAATTTTAAAAATTAGCAGGGAGGAAATAGGCCTAATCACAGATGTAGATCAACACCTTTTTGTAGAGCGTTCAATGAGGGGAGGGTATGTTTTTCACGGGGACCGCGTCTTATCAACCGATCCGAGCGGACAAAGCACCGGTGTAAAGTCAAATGCAGTGTTCTTGGACATGAACTCGTTGTACCCCTTGGGAATGTCCCACTACTCTTTCCCGTTTAGGAAATGTCAATGGCTTTAGATTACTTTCGATGTACCTGACATTACAACCTTTGAGGACGCTGGGCCGCAAGTACGGTTTTTTGAAGTTGATAGGCAGACCCTGCTAGTGCTGCATGACACAGTCCCTGATTTTGTTTTTCCCTACATCATTTAACCCGTGAGCAAGAAATCTCCGGGACACTACACCCAATAGTTGGTTGAGGATATTGGGATGCATTGGACCCCCTCCAAACAGAAACTGATTGCTGATTTGGACCCTACGGAGAATATCGTTGTTCACCATGTGCGTTTGCACTGGAAGGTGAACAACGGTTTCAAAGTCACCAACATACGCAGGGTCCTACAGTTCAATCAGAAACCTTATTTGAAAACGTTTATCGATGCTTTTGTCGATAAACGTTCTAGGGCAAATTCAAAGGTAGAGAAGGACTTGTACAAGCTCATTCTAAATTCAGCTTTTGGCAAAATGGGTGAAAGAGTACGCAACAGATCTTACTGCGATGTCTAGACTGATCATCTACAGTGTATACAAATTATTGCCTATCCCAATTTTACACCATTCACGAGTATAGAGACCGGCATGGTTCTTCTATACAGGAAAAAGTAAAATGTAGTACTGAACAAGAATATTGCAGGCGGTAGTTCAGTACTATAAATTTCAAAAAAGCTCATGTTGTCGTTCTTTTACAATATGTGCAAGGTGCAATGGCCACGGGAGGGGAGGTTCAAGTTTACTATGGGGATACAGATTCTCTGCTGTTAAAGGTAAATGGGACTGAAGATTTATTGGGTGATTTGCAAAATGGGGTGCCCATCAGCTTGCGGATGGATTTCACCAACTGGAAACCATCCCTCTACCCCGAGCTGGTGAAACGTCAAGCCCCCAACCAACTATTAAAATTAAAATCTGAAACGGGGAGTGATTTGATATCCAGGGGGGTGTTCCCGGGTCCCAAAGTTTATTGCGTGGAAACACATAGTGGGGATGAAAAGAAGACATGTAAAGGGGTGCCTACACACTTTGTAAAGAGCAATTTTAACATGAGCGTGTACAAAGACTGTGTAGAAAGTAGCCTAGTGCCAAGAGCACAAGTGCTAGCAATTCGCTCTCTACAGTATAGAAATTATACTGTGAGAGTAGAAAAAAATGCAATGTCGTGTATATCTGACAAGGTCTATGTGCTCGAGAATGGTGTGACTGTCCTACCTCATGGTCACTACCGTATTTCAGATCGAGTTGAATGCGTAGACTATCGTAATAAACTTGGTCTGGATAAAATACTCTAACCAACTAACCACCACCACCACTCAACCTTTCATAAATTAACCTAACCAGCTAATCTAACCCAAGCACTAACCACCACCACTAACCCAACCACTAACCTGTAGCAGTGACGACAACTAGTGTTTTTCCCTCCGTGGCTCCCGGGGGTTTGGGGGACCCTTCCCGCGGCTGGCTCCTGGGGAGTGGGGGGCCCTACCTTTAAATTCACTGTAATGTTCAACTGTGCTAGTTCCAAGTGTATTTTGTTGTACAAAAAGTGTTGTATAGAAAATTGTTGTACAAAGGTGTTGTACAAAAAGTGTTTTTTTGTACAGAAAAGTGTTGATGTACAAAAGTACTGTAGATGGACAATAACTGTTTATTTATAAAGTGTTATCATTGCAGTTCATGTTGAACAAATAGAGTTTTCATGTTGACCTAGTGTTCATGTTGAACAAGTGTTCATATTGCTCTAATAAATGTTGCAATGAAATATAGTTTTTGTTGTTCTTGAATAGATAGATCTATGGGAAAATTACTACTTATTCATTGGACACATATGATTTACAGTTAGTCATAGTCCGACTGTTGTCAACAGCATTTATCAATTTAAAACACCCTTCAGATCGTTTCTGTGTGGACCCTCAATGTCGGGGAAAACAACACTGTTAGCTAGAATAATTCAAAATTGGGATAAAATGTTTATGGAAAAACTGAAAAAAATCTACTATTGCTATAGCATTTGGCAAGAGTCCTATGATCAAATAAAAACTAATGCCTCAGCCCTACCAATACAATTCATACGGGGACTTGATGTTTTCAATAGTATTGAATCGAACTCGTGGTTGATTATTGATGATTTGGCTGAATCCATTGAACAGTTCTCACAGGAAATGCTACAATTGTTCACTGTCTGATCTCATCATGAACACATTTCCATAACCCTGGTTCTACACAATCTGTTTCATCAGAGCAAATGTATGCGAACCCTTGCTTTGAATTGCTCTATCTATATTATCTATCGAGTCGTTCGTGATTCTAGCTCGCGCTTAAAACTCAATAAAAAGATATAGCCCCGGCGCCCCAAAAAGTATGTTGTCATCGTAAACTCAGACGAGTAGCAAGCCATACGGTTACATTTTGCTGGATCTTAATCAGAGCACGCCCGAGGATCTTCGTGTAGTCACCAAGATTTTTCAACAAAGAAATTACAGTATATCTTCCAGTGAACAGTAGATAAGACTATTAGTTGACGTTATGACACTGAAGAATCTACACGAACAACGGCTTTATTTTCCGTTTTAAGCACTTCAAAACCATAACTAAAAATAAACTAAACTAAACAATACTAAAATCTAAACTAGAACATTCAAATAAAACTAAACTAAAACTCCAAACTAAACTCTAGCTAAAATTCTAAAGTAAAACGAAAACTCTTAACTAAAAAAAACTAAAATCTAAACTAAAACTCAAACTAAAACTAAACTAAACTAAAACTAAACTAAAAATAAATTCTAATCTCTAAACTACTAAACTATAACTCTAACTAAAACTAAACACTAATCTAAAACTAAACTAAAACTAAACTAAAAATCTAACTAAAAATCTAAAAGAAAACTAAAACTAAACTAAAACTTAACTAAAATAATAAACTAAAAATCTAACTAAAAATCTAAAAGAAAACTAAAACTAAACTAAAACTAACTAAAACTCTTAACTACTAAACTAAGTAAAACTCTAAACAAAAACTAAACTACTAAACTAACTAAAACTCTAAACTACCAAACTAACTAAATCTAAACTAATAAACTAACTAAAATCTAAACTACTAAACTAACTAAAAATTCTATACTAAAACTAACTAAAATCTAAACTACTAAACTAACTGAAAATCTAGCTAAAACTCTAATATAAAACTAAACGTTAAAATAAAACTTAACTTAACTACTAAACTAAAACTAAACTAAACTAAACTGATAAATTAAAACTCTAACTAAAAATATAAATTATAACACTAAACTAAAACTAAACTAGAACTAGACTAAAAATCTAAACTAAACTAAAACTAAACTAAACTACTAAACTAACTAAAAATTTAAACTGTCTAACTAACTAATACTAAACTCTAAACTCTAAACTACTAAACTAACTAAAAATATAAACTAAACTAAAACTAAACTAAACGAAGTAAAAATCTAAACTAAAACTCTAACAAAAACTCTAGCTAAACTAAAACTCTAAACTAAAACTAAACTAACTAAAACTAAACTAGAAATCTAAACTAACTAAACTAACTAAAATCTAAACTTTTAAACTAACTAAATTCTAAACTAAAACTGAACACTAACCTAAAACAAAACTAAATTAAACTGAAGATCTAGCTAAAGCTCTAAAATAAAACTAAACGTTAAACTAAAACTAAACTTAACTACTAAACTAAAACTAAACTCTAGCTAAAAACTTTAAACTAAAACTGAACTAAAACTAAACTCTAAAGTCCAAACTACTAAACTCACTAAAAATCTAAACTATAACTCTAACTAAAGCTAAACTCTAAACTACTAAACTAACTAAAATCTAAACTATAACTCTAACTAAAACTCTAATCTAAAACTAAACTAACTAAAACTAAACTAAACTAAACTGATAAATTAAAACTCTAACTAAAAATATAAATTATAACACTAAACTAAAACTAAACTAGAACTAGACTAAAAATCTAAACTAAACTAAAACTAAACTAAACTACTAAACTAACTAAAAATTTAAACTGTCTAACTAACTAAAACTAAACTCTAAACTCTAAACTACTAAACTAACTAAAAATCTAAACTAAACCAAAACTAAACTAAACGAACTAAAAATCTAAACTAAAACTCTAACAAAAACTCTAGCTAAACTAAAACTCTAAACTAAAACTAAACTAACTAATACTAAACTAAAAAACTAAACTACTAAACTAACTAAAATCTAAACTTTTAAACTAACTAAAATTCTAAACTAAAACTAAACACTAACCTAAAACAAAACTAAATTAAACTGAAGATCTAGCTAAAGCTCTAAAATAAAACTAAACGTTAAACTAAAACTAAACTTAACTACTAAACTAAAACTAAACTCTAGCTAAAAACTTTAAACTAAAACTGAACTAAAACTAAACTCTAAAGTCCAAACTACTAAACTAACTAAAAATCTAAACTATAACTCTAACTAAAACTAAACTCTAAACTACTAAACTAACTAAAATCTAAACTATAACTCTAACTAAAACTCTAATCTAAAACTAAACTAACTAAAACTAAACTAACTAAAATCTAACTACTAAACTAACTAAAATCTAAACTACTAAACTAACAAAAAATTCTACACTACTAAACTAACAAAAAATTCTACACTAAAAATAAACACTAATCTAAAACTAAACTAAATTAAACTGAGAATCTAACTAAAACTCTTAACTATAACTAAACTAAAACTCTAAATTTTTAAACTAACTAAAATTCTAAACTAAAACTGAACACTAAACTGAAACTAAACTAGAACTAAACTAAGCGAACTAAAAATCTAAACTATAACTCTAACTAAAACTCTAGCTAAACTAAAACTCTAAACTAAAACTAAACTAACTAATACTAAACTAAAAAACTAAACTACTAAACTAACTAAAATCTAAACTAATAAACTAACTAAGATCTAAACTTTTAAACTAACTAAAATTCTAAACTAAAACTAACTAAAATCTAAACTACTAAATTATACTGAAAATCTAACTAAAAATCTAAAAGAAAACTAAACACTAAACTAAAACTAAACTAGAACTAAACTAAGCGAACTAAAAATCTAAACTATAACTCTAACTAAAACTCTAGCTAAACTAAAACTCTAAACTAAAACTAAACTAACTAATACTAAACTAAAAAACTAAACTACTAAACTAACTAAAATCTAAACTAATAAACTAACTAAGATCTAAACTTTTAAACTAACTAAAATTCTAAACTAAAACTAACTAAAATCTAAACTACTAAATTAAACAGAAAATCTAACTAAAAATCTAAAAGAAAACTAAACATTAAACTAAAACTAAACTAAAAAACTAAACTACTAAACTAACTAAAATCTAAACTTTTAAACTAACTAAAATTCTAAACTAAAACTTAACACTAACCTAAAACAAAACTAAATTAAACTGAAGATCTAGCTAAAGCTCTAAAATAAAAGTAAACGTTAAACTAAAACTAAACTTAACTACTAAACTAAAACTAAACTCTAGCTAAAAACTTTAAACTAAAACTGAACTAAAACTAAACTCTAAAGTCCAAACTACTAAACTAACTAAAAATCTAAACTATAACTCTAACTAAAACTAAACTCTAAACTACTAAACTAACTAAAATCTAAACTATAACTCTAACTAAAACTCTAATCTAAAACTAAACTAACTAAAACTAAACTAACTAAAATCTAAACTACTAAACTAAAAATCTAAACTACTAAAATAAAAAAAAATTCTACACTAAAAATAAACACTAATCTAAAACTAAACTAAACTAAAATGAGAATCTAACTAAAACTCTAAAATAAAACTAAACGTAAACTAAAACTAAACTTAAATAAAAAACTAAAACTAAAATCTAAACTTCTAAACTAACTAAAATTCTAAACTAAAACTGAACACTAAACTAAAACTAAACTAGAACTAAACTAAAAATCTAAACTACTAAACTAACTAAAATTTTAAACTGTCTAACTAAACTAAAAATCTAAACTACTAAACTAACTAAAAATCTAAACTATAACTCTAACTAAAACTCTTAACTACTAAACTAACTAAAACTAAACTAACTAAAATCTAACTACTAAACTAACTAAAATCTAAACTACTAAACTAACAAAAAATTCTACACTAAAAATAAACACTAATCTAAAACTAAACTAAATTAAACTGAGAATCTAACTAAAACTCTAAAATAAAACTAAACGTAAACTAAAACTAAACTTAACTACTAAACTAAAACTAAACTCTAAACTTTTAAACTAACTAAAACTCTAAACTAAAACTGAACACTAAACTAAAACTAAACTTAAAATAAACTAAAAATCTAAACTACTGAACTAACTAAGATCTAAACTTTTAAACTAACTAAAATTCTAAACTAAAACTAAACACTAATCCAAAACTAAAATAAATTAAACTGAAAATCTAAACTAGAACATTAAAAGAAAACTGAACATTAAACTAAAAATAAAATAAAAATTTAAACTAATAAACTAGATAAGAAATAAACTAAACGATAACTAAACTAAATTGATAAATTAAAACTCTAAATAAAATTCTTTATTAAAACTCTAGCTACAATAAATCTCTAATCTAAAAATAAGCTAAAACTAAACTAAAAATCTAACTAAAAATCTAAAATAAACTAAAAGTCTAAACTAAAACTAAACATTAAACTAAAACTAAACTAAAATCTAAACTAAACTAAAATAAACTAAACTGCTAAATTAAAACTCTAACTAAAACTCTTTAGTAAAACTCTAGCTAAACTAAAACTCTAAACTAAAACTAAACTAAAACTAAACTGAAAATCTAACTAAAAATCTAAAATAAACTAAAAATCTAAACTAAAACTAAACATTAAACTAAAACTAAACTAAAATCTAAACTAAACTAAACTAAACTAAATTTCTAAATTAAAACTCTAACTAAAATTTTTTATTAAAACTCTAGCTAAACTAAAACTCTAAACTAAAACTAAACTAACTAAAAATAAACTAGAAATCTAAACTAGTAAACTAACTAAAATCTAAACTTTTAAACTAACTAAAATTCTAAACTAAAACTAAACACTAATCTAAAACTAAAATAAATTAAACCGAAAATCTAAACTAGAACATTAAAATAAAACTAAACATTAAACTAAAACTAAACTAAAAATCAAAACTACTAAACTAACTAAAATCTAAACTAAACTAAAACTAAACTAAACTAGAACTCTAACAAAAACTCTAAGCTATGACTCTAAGCTAAAACTCTAAACTCATAGCTAACTAAACTAAACTAAAAATAAAGGTAATAAATAAACTTAAAATAAACTAAAAATCTAAACTAAAACTAAACATTAAACTAAAACTAAAATAAAATCTAAACTAAACTAAACTAAACTGCTAAATTAAAACTCTAACTAAAACTCTTTAGTAAAACTCTAGCTAAACAAAAACTCTAAACTGAAACTAAACTAGCTAAGATCTAAACTAGAAATAAAGGTAATAAATAAACTTAAAATAAACTTAAAATCTAAACTAAAACTCTAAAATAAAATTAAACATTAAACTAAAACTAAACTAAAAATCTAAACTACTAAACTAACTAAAAATCTAAACTAAACTAAAGGTAATAAATAAACTTAAAATAAACTAAAAATCTAAACTAAATAGGTAATAAAATAATAAACTAAAATCTAAACAAACCCAACCTGCAATCCTCTTTTTCTAATATTTCCGCCCCCCCCCCTGATTTAATTAGAAGGAGATGTAACCGAGTCGCTGATTGGCTGAGAAGGAAACATGTGATCTAACTGTTACCTTGGAAACTCATAACATTTGGCTTGAACAACAATAACCAATACTACTTCCCGGAAAGTCATAACACCTGCATAAAACAACAACAAGAAGGGAGTGACAAAGTTCCCGTTTTTCCCATCTCACTGACAAAATCCATAGGAACATCAAATAAATTGACCAATACACATACCCGTCAATTAAAACAAACATAAATGTGACAAAATTCCTGTTTTTTCACTATCACTGACAAAATCCATAAAACCATCCATAAATATGACAAAATTCCTGTTTTGCAAACTCTCACTGACAAAAAACCATAAAACATCCATGACAAACATCAAATAAATCGACCAACACACATAACCATCCATGAAAACAGACATAAATGTGAGAAAATTCCTGTTTTTTCATTCTCAGTGACAACAAACAGACATAAACTATGTAAAAAAAGTTATAGGTGGCAGCAGGGGTGAGTCCTGGGAGTAGCACCTCCCCTTCTACTAATGCTAAAGCAAAAATCCAAACTAGAAAATTTAAAATCAGCTCTATCTAAACCCATTTTTAGTTTTCTGGTTAATTTAATTTTATTAGAAAATGTCTCTCTGATTTCTAGGAACCTTGGTTTAAAACAATTGTTTGGAGACACCATTCAAATTAAAAAAAATCTTATTCAAAAACCTGACTTTGAACAAGGATGCAGGTGAATTTAGCTTAAATTCAATTTATGATAATTTACTACAGTCAAATAAATAAATTTAGTTTCTATCAATACCATTGACCTTTGTTTACCTGATAATAAACTGTAAGCTTTATTGTGTTGTTAAATAGTTGGGCGAGTCCATCCAATGGTGCTTACAAACTATTACCATTTCGCAGAGCTAGATATTCAAGTCCATAGATATTTTATATAAAAAGTCTTTATTTCTATCAAAGCCATAGCTAGAAGCACACACTTATCTCGTGTAATACACAAGTTTGACTCTCTCTCTTTCTAAGGGCTAAACACACAAATATATATTTGTCTTTCTAAAGGTTTATCAATATTTTCTAGGAATCTCCCAGCGATTGGCTGTTCGACCAGCCTGGGAACGAACCGTTTCTCACGAGTAGCCTTAGCTCCAAAAGTGCCCCCCTGGACCGAGCTATTATTGAAATATGTATAACAAATCCTGTTAACCTGAGACCCGGAAAAGACTTCTCGAATTTATCCCCAATACTTTACATTAGTATCACAATTTAAATCCGGAACACTACAAAACCTTCACATAAAAATAATGTCAAAGGGCCAGAAACTGTGAAATCGTCAAGATTAGCATCTGTAAGGGCTTTGAAGAAAAGAAGAACGTTAAAAATATGTAATTAATTTGATATTTTGTATAAATTTCAGGGTTTATATGTATTGTTTTTGTTTATCTGCTGATGACAGCCACTGTATACGCAAGATAAGAAAAAAGATAGGATAATATTTATTGTCCGAAGGCTATCACAAGCTCTAATAGAGCCGAATTCGCTTCATATGTCGAAAAGAAACAGAAAAAGCAAAACAAAGAAACAATACAGCAAGAAAAGAATCTCCAATCAAGCTTGAAAAAGGTCAATAAAAATTTAACGTAATAAAAAAAATCCATGAACTAAAATGAACTTTGTGCGAATAATGGCAAAAATAGAAAGAGAAAATAGAAGAAGAAAGGGCGGGGGACAAAACAAAATCACAGGCAAGAAGAAAAACATTGCCAAGTTTGCCAAATGTGACTAAAATATCTAGATTTTTGTTGTTGCTTCACTGTCAAATGAAAAAATTTGTCCTTATTGAATTGTTATTTGTAAATCATGGGCAGCGCATTCGCGCTGCCTAAGTAAAGAGCGATGTTGGCACAATGTATTTTTTTTTCCTACAAGGGCACTTCGTATCGAAGGAGTTGTCGTAGAAACTTTGTTTTCGTTGCACATTCATTTGTAATACAAATGAATGTACCTTGTCAGTTTAATATACATATACTGATATTTAGTAATCAAAACGTTGATATTATTTGATTTATTAATGTTATAAAAGTAAAAACATTTATATTTTTTTCAGTGAAGTACAAATTATGTTCTGGCCGTGGGAAGGCTTAGGGGTTTTGAGCCCAACTTATGTTAATTTCTGCTCGTTTTGAGTTTGACTCGGTTATTTATTGTAATTTCTGTTCGTTTTGGGTTTCATTTATTTATCGATGCTGATTTGTGGTAGTTTCACGCTTGGTAGATTATTTGATTTTATTTTTGCTCATTTTTGTTTAATGGAGTTGTTTACTTTTCTTTGAAAAACTTATTTTGTGGAAAAAGTTTTTTTAATTAATAGTATAACAAGACGCATATACTTTGTATAACAGAGTATATAGTGTTATATAGTTGCATTATTACCGTTACATTGTATATTGTATGCTGTATAATATTTATTGTATCCTTGTATAATTGTGCACAAAGACACATAGCAATAAGAATTAAATTTTATTTGACTTCATCAAGTTATTTCGACTGAAGGTCATTTGTCCTCGCATGCAAATAACCTATAATTCAGAAAATAGCCTGGAAATAATCTTGAAAATTCCTCAATTGACTGGAAACACAAAACCTGGTTTGCAACGTTATTAGAACAAGGTTCCATCCCATCCAAGATAGATAGTTTGAGGAGGTTGTCAAGCATAGCATTGTCTGTTAATATTCCTAAAAAAGAATCATTCTTGCTGCTGATCAGAAGATCGATGCTGTCTCTCAGATGTCCAGTAAACCTATAAAGCGAGCCTTAACTTCATTATGTTATAGTGTAAAAGGAGAGCTCTGTTTAAGTTAGTGAGAAATGACTGATGACAGCATATATAGTCCAACATTGGATTTAATTTGGATTTATTCTTGACTTTTCACCTCTTTCGAAACATTTTTTTCTCTAATGAGCCTTATCACAGCTCAGGGACTAGGACAGTCTAAAAAAACAGTACACAACTTGGCGACTCTTGTATAGATTAAATAAGAAAAACAAGTTTTTTTTTAGCTGAAAAGAAGGAGCGAAATTAAAACCTAAAATAAACAGAAATTATTCCAAATATGAAAGGGGTTTTCCCATCCTCAACGCCCCGCTCTTTCCGCTAAAATGTTAAATTGTTTTGAAAAGTAGAGTTATGAGAAAGAGTCCAATTTCACGTAAAGAGCGAGGCGTTGAGGAAGGGACAACCCCTTTCATATATGGAGTAATTTCTGTTCGTTTTAAGTTTAATTTCCGAACATTTTTGAGTTAATGCAGGTTTTGGATTTGGCTCACCATAAATGAATAATTACAACGAAATTAGCATATTAATTTTACTTTTCTTTAACTAATACTAGCCTTATGATAACCTAAGCTTGATTTTTGTTCCAGTTGTTTAGGAATGACTCCTGAATCACAAAGGCTGCTTAATTAGAATAATAACCTCTTTTAAAAGTAAAAAAAAAACTTCAGAGTAGGAGCGAACACTGGAGGAGAGAGAACCCCCCTTATATACGCAGTATTTTCAGTTCGTTTTAAGTTTTAATGTTGCTCCTTACTTTCATTAAAAATTTTTTTTTTAGATTTCTGATTGTTTTTTAAACAATTCTGGGGAATCCAGCGCCCCCTTCATAGAAATTATCTTCCCCCATAAAAAACTACTCCATGGAAATATCCTCCCACGTAACCCTCTCCCCCGACCCCTCACCCCATCAGAAAAAATACCCCCTGAAAACGTCTGTATACTTCCCAATGACCAGTGCTATATGTAAACAATGGGCAAAGTTCATAAATTGCAGCTCTTCCCCCAGGGACTCTGGGGGATCAAGTCGCCCTCAATGACAAAGTTATGAAATTTTTCTTCTATGCTGAACAAAATGGCTATCTTAACATTTTGTTCCGGTAACTTTGGGAAAAAATGAGTGTGGGAGGGAGCCTAGTTGGCCTCCAATTTTTGGGCACATAAAAAGGGCCCTAGAACTTTTAATTTTCGTTCGAATAAGCCCTCCCGCGAAATTCTAGGGACACTGAGTTGATTCGATCACCTCTGGGAAAAGAAACAACAAAAAAACAAAAAAAAAAACGGTAAAAAATGCAAAATTCCACATTTTTGTAGATAGGAGCTTGAAACCTCTGCAGTAGGGTTCTCTGATACGCTGAATATGATGGTGTGATTTTCATTAAAATTCTATGACTTAAGAGGTTTTTTCCTCTTTTTTCGAAAATAAGGCAAATTTTCTTAGGCTCGTAAGTTTTGATGGGTAAGACTGAACTTGATGGAACTTATAATTTGATTTATCTATTGGTATAAAATTCTGTTTTTAGAGTTTCGGTTACTATTGATCCGGGACGCTCCTTACTTACAGTTCATTACCACGAACTGTTTGATTTGATCCCCTTTTTACGCATAACGAACGATCATAACGGATTGGGTCAGATTAATTAGATAGTAAATTTTGAGGGTCTTTTTTGAGTAAAGACTCGGGCCAGCGGGTACCAAAACGGATTTTTGTGGCTCTTATGATCCTGGGGCTCTACAATGTCTAACAATTCAACAGAAATAGGCCTCATGGGGTGACATAATACGTGCTTTGCAATAAGTGAGGATGATTTATTATGTAAGCAGTCCATTTGAAAACTGAGCCTTTTAAGACATGTTTACCAGAAAGATAAACATGCTATACCTTATTGAGATCCTAAGCAGATAAAAACTGTGGTTGAAATGTTCGACGTTGAGCCTCAGGAGCAGATACTCTTATTTCCATGTTTATTATATATATATATATATATATATATATATATATATATATATATATATATATATATATATATATATATATATTTTTTATATATATATATATATATATATATATATATATATATATATATATATATATATATATATATATATAGCAAAAAGCCCAATTAGCAGGCCAGGACTCCCCTGCTGTGCTCAATCGCCCAAGCCCTCTGCCACCCTGAGAGGTTTCTACAATTGGCTCTTTTCCACATAGTCCTATTACTGTCGCTTGAATAGATTTTTATTACCGCCATATAGATCTCAGCCATCTTAGATGAAATTCTAGCTCCGAAAGGGCAAATTAATGATCTCATTCTAAGTCAGGTTTGCTTATAATATTTTTCAATGACAATTTTAATGACTAATTTTTATTCTGATTGTTTCAAAATTATTTTTTTTAAATTTCTAGCTTTTATTTTCAGTAGTTTAGCAGCTAATCGAACAGTTCGTGGTAACGAACTGTAAGTAAGGAGCGACCCGGCTCAATGGTAACCGAAACTCTAGAAAACGGGATTTTGATACCAATAGGTACATAAAAAGAATCCAATTTTAATGCTGATTTCAGATATATAAGTTTCATCAAGTTTAGTCCTACCCATCAAAAGTTAAGCGCCTGAAAAAATTTGGCAGATTTTGGAGAAAAGAGAGAAACACCCCCTAAAAGTTATAGAACCTCAATGAAAATCACACCAACAGATTCAGCGTATCAGAGAACCCTATTTTAGAGGTTTCAAGCTCCTATCTTTAAAAATGTGGATTTTTGCATTTTTTGCCAGAAGAAAGATCACAGATGCGTGTTTATTTGTTTTTTTGTTAGTTTTTTTTTTTTTTTTTTTTTTTTTTTTTTTTTTTTTTTCCCAGGGGTGACCGTATCGACCCCGGGGTCCTATAATATCGTGGGAGGGCTCATTGGAATGGAGATTAAAAGTTCTAATGCCCTTTTTAAGTGACAAAAGCGCCGGATTTACCAGCATTATTTAAAAAAAAACATCAGAAATTAAATATAAAAAAAAAACAAGTTTTTCAACTGAAAGTTAGGAGCAACGTCAACACTTATAACAAACAGAAAATATTACGTTTATGCTTGGGTTCAACCCCTAGTCAATACTTCGCTCTTTAAGCCAAGGATTTTTTAGTACTTTCATAAGAGCTATTTATTCTAATTAACGGCCTTTATGATTAAGGGGTCACATCTTAAGAATTGGAACAAAATTCGAACTTTAGCTTAAAGACCGAGGTATTGACTAGGGAGCTAACCCTTAATATACGTATTAAAAATATATGATTATAGAATTTCGTCACGTAAGTAAATTCGTAAGTTACATATATTTATTACTAATAGAAACGTTCGTAAATAAAATTAAACGAGTTTCGAGAAAGCCATTTAACCAAATACAAGTAAAATGAGTATACGATTTTTTTTTTAATTATTCATGTACGGTGAGCCAAAATCAAAACCTGTATTAATTCAAAGACGCTCAAAAATTAAATAAAAAAAAACAAGTTTTTTTTAACTGAAAGTAAGGAACGACGTTAAAACTTAAAACGAACAGAAATTATTCCGTATATGAAAGGGGCTTTCTCCTCCTCAACGCCTCGCTCTTTACGCTAAAGTTAGACTTTATCACAACCCTATTTTTTTAAACAATAAAAAACTTTAGCGTAAAGAGCGAGGCGTTGAGGAGGGGAGAGCCCCTTTGATATTCGGAATAATTTCTGTTCGTTTTAAGTTTTAACGTCGTTCCTTACTTTCAGTTAAAAAAAACTTGTTTTTTTTATTTAATTAATGTCAGAGACAGGCACTTCACTATCAGTATTCCTTCTCGATATTCATCTATCAGTAAATCATGATCAATATTCCTTGATACTAAATATCCAAAATAGAAGCATTTTATAAGAGTTCATTTTTTTTTTTAGTAGATCCTCAACGGATTTAGAGGGACAATTGTGAACATGATCTTAAAAAAGATCCCGCAACACCTTCAATTTTCAAATAATAGTTCGAAAAACAGTTAGATATATTGGTATCACATAAAAAAATAAATAGTATATTCAGTCATAGAACCTTGTCGAAAGGTTCTCCGGTCAAAATTTAAAATAAATTTAAGAATCGATTTTTGATTTGCCTCTGTTACTATATATGGCCTAGGCTTACTTTATGGATCTTTGCCTCTAGTCCGCAAAAGTCTTTTGGGAAAATGTTATTTTCCCAAAAGAAATCTTCTCAGAGAGATATGACCACAGAATACTTCCCACAAACTTAATGCTCTGACCTTCCCGTCTCAGACGTTGTAGGTCTGAGACGTTGCCTTTTTTATTACTGTTTGCCATTTCAATTTTCCAAAGTTTCGGACAAAGATTCAGAATTATTTTAGATTCATCTGGGTTTTTCTATTTTATTCATAACAATTTTGAAATTAAAAACATTCTGCTCAGGTGACAATGTTTCAGTCTAAAAAATTATACAGCTATAAAAAAAATCTCCACTTGGAGAAAACGAAATTACCATTAATATTATGTTAATAATTCCTTTAAATTTCATAGTTACCTCTTGGAAGTTCAGAAGCCAACAGAACTACAAGAAAAGAACTCAGAGCTCAAAGGGAAATAAAAATCAAAAGTAAATTTTAACTGGTAATTTCTTTTGGACTCTGTGGCCTATTGTAAGGTAGAAAGTTTAAAAAAAACGTATTTCTCCAGAAAAGAACACTGATATAAAGAAAACGAAGTCACTAGTAAATTTTAATTATACATTCATTTCAACCGAAAATAATCTATAAAATAAGTTAGCAAGTCTTTTTACTCATTTCAGTTCATCGTTTTAAGTCAAAATAAAATAATATTTTAGCAGAGCCTGTTTAGCTGCCCCATGCAATGCGGCAAACCTGGGGTTCTTTGGCTCAAATCTATCTAATGAACATTCCGTCCGTGTTATGCCTAAAGATCGTATCTGAATTTATATAAAGTTCAAAGATAATATATAAGAAATTTCACTAGCTGATCAAGAAAGGAGTAAGCAGGGCAAGGTACATCAGAGCATTCAAATTGTCATTGACCTTACAATGCTCTTCTGATAGTCTCTTT
>NC_142813.1:9829149-9837828 GCF_049724085.1 Artemia sp. Qi Xiang Cuo | reverse complement strand
GCTAGTTGCACTCCAATCACTTTCGACTATTAAAAAAGTCACTAGCCTTTTAATTTCCAATCGAATGAGCCTTTTTTGAAGTTTCTACGACAACACCTTCTATAAAAACTTTATATGCCCCCAGGGCATAACTTAAAACCCGTGCCCTAAGGGTTGTGGGGGAGTGTCCTCTTCAAAAAGATATTTTTTATCTGGAAATCAACTACGCTGAACAAAATTTTGATTGGATGTGTTTGGAGAAATGATTGGCGCGGGGGGGGGGGGGCTAGTTACACTCCAATCACTTTAGACTATTAAAAAGGGCACTAGTCCTTTAATTACCAATCGAATGAGCCAGTTTTTAAGTTTATACGACAACGCCTTCTATTAAAACCTTATATGCCTCCAGGGCATAACTTAAAACCCTTGCCCTGAGGGTTGTGGGGGAGTGTCCTCCTCAAAATATATTTTCTATCTGGAAATCAACAACGATGAACAAAATGGCTATCTCAAAATTTTGGTTGATGGGTTTGGGGAAATGATGGGCGTCGGGGGGGGGGGGGGCTACTTTCACTCCACTCACTTTCAACTATTAAAAAATGCACTAGCCCTTTAATTTCCAATCGAATGAGCCTGTTTTGAAGTTTCTACGAGAACGTCTTCTGTAAAAACCTTATATGCCCCCAGGGCATAACTTAAAACCCTTGCCCTGAGGGTTTTGGGGGAGTGTCCTCCTCAAAAATATATTTTCTATTTGGAAATCAGCTACGCTGAACAAAATGGCTACCTCAAAATTTTGATTGGAATGTTTTGGGGGAATGATGGGCGTGGGGGGGGGGGGGCTAGTTGCCCTCCAATCATTTTCGACTATTAAAATGGGCACTATACCTTTAATTTCCAATCGAATGAGCCTGTTTTGAAGTTTCCACGACAACGCCTTCTATAAAAGCCTTATATGAGTAGAGGTGACCCTAAAGCCCCCACCCCTCACCCCTGCTGCCACCTACAACTTTTTTTACATAATGTATGTCTGTTTGTTGTCAGTGAGAATGAAAAACCATGAATTTTGTCACATTTATGGTTGTTTTCATGGATGGTTATGTGTGTTGTTCGATTTATTTGATGTTTTTCTTGGATGTCAACATCAAATTATGGATGTTTAATGGTTTTTGTCAGTGAGAATTTGAAAAACATGAACATTGTCACATTTATGGATGTCAACAGCAATTCATGTCTGTTTTATGGTTTTCTCAGTGAGAATGAAAAAACAGGAATTTTGTCACATTTATGGATGTCAACAGCAATTCATGTATGTTTCATGGATGGTTATGGATGATTGGTGGTTTTGTCAGTGAGAATTTGAAAAAACAGGAATTTTGTCACATTTATGTCTGTTTTTATGGTTTTTGTCAGTGAGAATATGAAAAACAGGAACTTTCTCACATTTTTGTATGTTTTTATGGTTTTTGTCAGTGAGAATTTGAAAAAACAGGAACTTTCTCACTGAGAAAACCATAAACCACGTGGTGCAGTCACGAGTCAGAACACCTCTGCTGTCGACCTCAATTCACCTATCGTGAATCAATAATTCCCCTTAGAAACAACAAATTAATTTCCCCTTTCTTGACAGATCAATCAATCAATGACATCATCTGTCAGACTTTAAAAATTTCCGCCTAGAAACGATTCTCCAGGAATAGATCCAAATCATTAATGTCTTTGCCTCGGGAACAGTTCTACTGGTCGAACTCCAAAGGATATTAATAACCAAAGGCCACGGAAACAATTAGGCAAGAAACATCTTAGCGATGAATTGTTTTAGCACTGGAATCAGGTTTCTTATTAATTTGAAATGCGTTAGCGCAGAGATGCCAATAACAAAGGAACACGTTGAATTTACGTTTAGGGATAATTTGGGCGAAACCGTTTTAGACAGGTTATGGAACTATTTCGGCGAAACAGATAGAGACATTCTAAAAGAAGATTTTTGAAAAGATTTTAGAAGAAAATTTAATGGTGAAACTCTGTGGTCGTTATAATACACAAGTTTCATTTGAACAGTGTTGTGAGGTCCTCTAACCCAACCCCAAAGGGTTCCAATCCTCCTACCCCAACCCCGAAGGAAGCCCCCGGTCCTCAAAGGCCCACCAGGCCCCCACTGTCCCCCCGGACCCCCAAAGGCCATCCCTGTGCTCCAAAGGCCCTCCCTGTGCCCCCAAAGGCCCTCCTCCGGTCCCCAAAGGCCCATCGAGCTTCCAAAGGACCAACGGGGCCCCAAAGGCCCTCTACCGGTCCCCAACTGCCCCTCCGGACCCCCAAAGGCCCTCCCTGTGCCCCAAAGGCCCCCCCTGTGCCCCAAAGGTCCTCCTCCAGTCCCCAAAGGCCCAGCGAGCTCCCAAAGGACCAACGGGTTCCCAAAGGCCCTCCACCGGTCCCCAACTGCCTCTCCGGCCCCCCAAAGGCCCTCCACCGGTCCCCAAATGTCCCCCCGGCCCCCAAAGGCCCCCCCGGCGCCCCAAAGGCCCACCCAGACCCCCAAATGCCATCCCCGAACCCCCAAAGCCCATCCCCCGGTCCCCAAAGGTCCCCCTGAGCTCCCAAAGGACCACCGACCCTCAAGGGACCCACAGACCCTAAAAGGCTCTCCCCGTGCACCCGTCTTTCGTTGATGTGTGTTGTCTGAAACCTATAATTTGGGATGTGTAGTTTGCTGCTTCAGGCTTTTCTGAGCTAAGGTTTCTTAGTCTTTCGTTGGTGTGTGTTGTCTGAAACCAATAGTTTGGGGTGTGTAATTTGCTATTTCCGACTTTTCATAACCGGATTTCTTAGTCTTTCGTAGGTGTTTGGTGTCTGAAACCTATGATTTGGGATGTGTGGGTTGCTATTTCAGGCTTTTCTGAGCTGGATTTCGTAGTCTTTCATAGGCGTGTGTTCTATGAAACCTATGATTTGGGATGGGTGGATTGCTACTTTTGACTTTTCTGAGCTGGATTTCTTAGCCTTTCATTGGGATATGTTATTTGCTATTTCCGACTTTTGATAACCGGATTTCTTAGTCTTTCGTAGGTGTGTAGTGTCTGAAACCAATGATTTGGGATGTGTTGGTTGCTATTTTTTTGACTTTTCTGAGCTTGATTTCTTAGCCTTTCATTGGTATGTGGTTACTGAAACCGATGAATTGGGATGGTTTATTTGCTATTTTTGACTTTTCTGAGCTAGATTTCTTAGCCTATCATATTTGTGTCCTTTCAGAAAATTATGAATTGGGAGGTATAGTTTGCTATTTGAACTTTTCAGAGCTAGGATTCTTATTCACTCATAGGTGTTTGTTTTCTGAAACTTCGAGTTTGGGATGAGTAGTTGGCTATTTCAGACTTTTCTGAGCTAAGGTTTCTTAGTATTTCATAGGTGAATGCTGTCTGAAACTTATGATTTGGAATATGTAAATTACTATTTCGGGCTTTTCTGAGTTGGATTTCTTAGTCTTTCATAGGTGTGTAGTGTCTGAAACCTATGATTTGGGATGTGTAGTTTGCTATTTTCGACTTTTCTGAGCTATGTTTCTTAGCCTTTCATATGTTTGTTTTGTCAGAAAATTATGTTTTGGGATGTTTAGTTTGCTATTTCAGTCTTTTCTGAGATAAGGTTTTATAGTATTTCGTAGGTGAATGTTGTCTGAAACCAATAGTTTGGGATGTGTAATTTGCTATTTCCGAATTTTCATAACCGGATTTCTTAGTCTTTCGTAGGTGTGTGGTGTCTGAAACCTATGTTTTGGGATGTGTGGGTTGCTATTTCAGGCCTTTCTGAGCTGGATTTCTTAGTCTTTCATAGGTGTGTAGTGTCTGAAACCTATGATTTGGGGTGGGTGGATTGCTACTTTTGACTTTTCTGAGCTGGATTTCTTAACCTTTCATAGGTGTTTGTTGTCTGAAACCTATAGTTTGGGATTAATAGTTTGCTATTTTTGACTTTTCTGAGCTAGGTTTCTTAGCCGTTCATAGTTTTTTGGTGTCTGAAACCTATGATTTGGGATATGTAATTTGCTATTTCTGACTTTTCATAACCGGATTTCTTAGTCTTTCGTAGGTGTGTGATGTCTGAAACCTATGATTTGGGGGTGTGTGGGCTGATATTTTTTGACTTTTCTGAGCAGGATTTCATAGCCATTCGTAGGTGTGTGTTGACTGAAACCTATGATTTGGGATGATTAATTTGCTATTTTTGACTTTTCTAAGCTAGATTTCTTAGCCCTTCATAGGTGTGTCCTTTCAGAAAATTATGATTTGGGAAGCACACAAAAACTTACACATGCACACGAAAACTTACATGTACACAAAAACTTAAATGCACACAAAAAATTACACACACACACAAACACAAAAAAACCAACAAAACAAAAAAAAAAACAAACACACGATCAATCTCAAAAAAAATACATAAAAAAAAAAAACAAAAACAAATTAACACAAACACAAACACACAAACTTACACTTTAAAACAAAAAAAACTCACACACACACACTCACAAAAACTTACACACACACACACTCACAAAATTTACACATACACAAAACTAACACACACACGCCAAAACTTACACACACAAAAACTTACACATGCAAACGAAAAATTACACACACAAACACACGAAAACATACACACACACTCAAAAACATACACACACGCACACACACAAACTTATACACACACACAAAAACTTACACATTCACACGATAAATAACATTCACACAAAAAAATAAATTAACACAAAAAAGTACAAACACAAACACACACACGAAAACTCACACACACACACGCCAAAACTTACACACACACAAAAACTGACACACACACACACACACACACACACACACAAAAACTTACACATGAACACAAAAAAACTCACACACACACACGCCAAAACTAACACACACACAAAAACTTACACACACACACACACACATACACAAAAACTTACACATGAACACAAAAACTCACACACACACACGCACAAAAACTTACACACAAACACACACACACACACAAACTTAGACACACACACACGAATACTTACACACTCACGCCAAAACTTACACACACAAAAACTTACACACACACACACACACACACACACACACACAAATTAAACACACACACACACACAAAAAACTTACACACACACACACACACACACACAACCACAAACACACACACACAAAAACAAAAAAACAAAAAAACACAAAAACTACAAAAAAAAAAAATGAAAAAAACACGCTCAATATTATACAAAATAAAAATTACACACACACACACAAAAACTTACACACACGCACAAAAACTGACACACACACACAAAAACTTACACACACACACACGAAAACTTACACACACACCCCAAAACTTACACACACACAAAAACTTACACACAAACACACACACACACACACACACAAACTTACGCATTCACACGAAAACTTACAAGCACACAAAAACTTACACACACACACACCAAAACTTACACACACACGTCAAAATTTCACGCACAAAAGCTTAGACACACAAAAAACTTACACACACACACACACAAAAACTTACACCAACACTCAAACACTTACACACACACAAACAAAAACTTACACACACAAAAACTTACACACACACACACACACACACAAAACTCACACACACAAAAACTAACACACACAAACAAAAACACACACACACACACACGCCAAAACTTACACACACACACACACACACAAACACACACACACACAAAAATACACACACACACACACAAACTAAAAAAGTCGCACACAAACAAACAATTACACACACACACACGAAAAAACTAACACACACACAAAAACTGACACAAACACACATACACACACACACACACACACAAAAACCGACATAAGCACACGAACACTTACATGCACATAAAAACACTACATGCACACAAAAACTTACACACACGCGCAAACACACACACACACACACACGCACACACACACACACACACACACACACACACACACACACACACACACACACACACACACACACACACACACACACACACACACACACACACACACACACACACACACACACACACACACACACACACACACACACACACACACACACACACACACACACACACACACACACACACACACACACACACACACACACACACACACACACACACACACACACACACACACACACACACACACACACACACACACACACACACACACACACACACACACACACACACACACACACACACACACACACACACACACACACACACACACACACACACACACACACACACACACACACACACACACACACACACACACATGAATTTCTATAGTGAAATGCAAGAGTTGGAATATTTCAGTAGTGACTTGCTGTGCTTTATAGTCTCACAGTTACATTCTCTTGATTTTTCGAAGTTCATTTTGAATTTCTGTCATGAAATGCAAGAGTTGGAAAATTGGGGTCTTAGTCCACCAGCCCGAATTGTGGAAATCCACTAGCTCAATATTGGGGTTTCAGTCCACCAACCTGAATGGTG
Organism: Artemia sp. Qi Xiang Cuo; assembly: GCF_049724085.1. NCBI lineage: Eukaryota > Metazoa > Arthropoda > Branchiopoda > Anostraca > Artemiidae > Artemia > Artemia sp. Qi Xiang Cuo. The sequence continues at coordinate 9,831,251 of NC_142813.1, read as the reverse complement.
GAAATTCACTAGCTCAGAATTAGGGTCTTAGTCCACCAGCCTGAATGGTGGAAATTCACTAGCTCAGAATAGTGGTCTTAGTCCACCAGCGTGGATGGTTGAAATTCACATTAGACGAGGTTACGTGGGCAAACACACACACAGAGAGAGACGACTAACACACAGGGACAACACACACTAAGAAACGACACACACAGAAAGAAACTGAATTACAATATGAATATAATCAGGAATTGTTTACAAGTCAGGTTGGCCGAGTGGTTAAGGCGCTAGACTCAAGATATGGTCCCCATAGGGTGTCGTGGGTTCGAACCCCACACCTGGCAATTTTTTCTTATGTAATTTTTTTCTTTCATCATGTCTTTTGATTTAACTAAATAAATTCTGTAAAAGGATTTATGCAGAACCTAAATTGTTAGGGTCTTTAATAGATTAAATAAAAAAAAAACTAGAAAAGTGAAAATGTTCAAATTCTCTTCTGAATTTTTTTAAGGAAGAGAAAAAGTTAGCTCAATTCTGAACTTTACCAATGAAACTGAATTACAATATGAATATGATCAGGAATTATTTACAAGTCAGGTTGGCAGAGTGGTTAAGGCGCTAGACTTAGGATCTGGTCCCCATATGGGGTCGTGGGTTCGAGTCCCACACTTGACAATTTTTTTCTTATTCTAAATCTTTGGAAACAGCCTATATTTCTGACCGTTTAAGTTTCGATGTTAGTGTTGTCAGTCAAAAGCTATGACCTTGAGAAAAGAGCTTGAGAGAATTGCCTGATTATCAAAAAATGGGGAAACATCCTCCAAAAGTCGACAGGAATGCACCCCTCTAGCGCTTTGTCGGATATGTTGAATAAAATATGCAAAGTCGACATAGCTTTATCTAATTTTTTTAAGGTTAATTTAGACGAGGTTCTGAATTTTCTTAAAGAAGAGAAAAAAGTTAGCTCAATTCTGAACTTTACCAATGAAACTGAATTACAATATGAATATGATCAAGAATTGTTTACAAGTCAGGTTGGCCGAGTGGTTAAGGCGCTAGACTTAAGATCTGGTCCCCATATGGGGTCGTGGGTTCGAGTCCCACACTTGACAATTTTTTCTTATTCTAAATCTATAGAAACAGCCTCTATTTCTGACCGTTTAAGTTTTGATGTTAGTGTTGTCAGTCAAAAGCAATGACCTTGAGAAAAGCGGCACAGTCGGGGTATCCACCCCCAGGATAGGTTCGGTTAGGTTAAGTGGTCTTAACCTAACCCAGGTTAGGTTAGGTTACCTAACTAGGGTTAACAGGTTAGGTTAGGTTCGGTTAAGTGGCCGGCCACGTATGCTTCACTTAGGTTAGCTTAGGTTAGGTGAGAGACTGGCAAAAAGTTAGGTGTATGATTAGGTTAGGTTAGATTAGATTAAGTTAGGTTAGGTTAAGTTAGGTTAGGCTAGGTTAGCCTACGTACGCGCGCGTACGTAGGCTAACCTAGCCTAACCTAACTTAACCTAACCTAACTTAATCTAACCTAACCTAACCTAATCATACACCTAACTTTTTGCCTGTCTCTCACCTAACCTAAGCTAACCTAAGTGAAGCGTACGTGGCCGGCCACTTAACCGACCCTAACCTCACCTAACCTGCTAACCCTAGTTAGGTTAGGTAACCTAACCTAACCTGGGTTAGGTTAAGACCACTTAACCTAACTTAACCTCTCCTGGGGGTGGATACCCCGACTGTGCCGCTTTTCCCAAGGTCATTGCTTTTGACTGACAACACTAACATCAAAACTTAAACGGTCAGAAATAGAGGCTGTTTCTATAGATTTAGAATAAGAAAAAAATTGTCAAGTGTGGGACTCAAACCCACGACCTCATATGGGGACCAGATCTTAAGTCTAGCGCCTTAACCACTCGGCCAACCTGACTTGTAAGCAATTCTTGATCATATTCATATTGTAATTCAGTTTCATTGGTAAAGTTCAGAATTGAGCTAACTTTTTCTCTTCTTTAAGAAAATTCAGAACCTCGTCTAAATTAACCTTAAAAATGAAATAAAGCTATGTCGACTTTGCATATTTTATTCAACATATTCGACAAAGCGCTGGAGGTGCATTC
>NC_142813.1:9141649-9146649 GCF_049724085.1 Artemia sp. Qi Xiang Cuo | reverse complement strand
TTCAGAGCTAGGATTCTTAGTCACTCATAGGTGTTTGTTGTCTGAAACTTCGAGTTTGGGATGAGTAGTTGGATATGTCAGACTTTTCTGAGCTATTGTTTCTTAATATTCTGTAGGCGAATGCTGTCTGAAAACCTTGATTTGGGATATATAAATAGATTTTTTAGACTTTTCCTAGATAGATTTCTTAGTCGTTCATTGGCGCGTGATGTCTGAAACCTATGATTTTGGCTATATAATTTCCTTATCTGACTTTTAATAACCGGATTTATTAGCCTTTCATAGGTGTGTGGTGTCTGAAACCTATGATTTGGGATGTGTGGGTTGCTATTTATTGACTTTTCTGAGCAGGATTTCTTAGCCATTCGTAGGTGTGTGTTGACTGAAACCTATGATTTGGGATGGTTAATTTGATATTTTTAACTTTTCTGAGCTAGATTTCTTAGCCTTTCATAGGTGTGTCCTTTCAGAAAATTATGATTTGGGAGGTATAGTTTGCTTTTTGGACTTTTCATAGCTAGGATTCTTAGTCACTCATAGGTGTTTGTTCTCTGAAACTTCGAGTTTGGGATGAGTAGTTGGCTATTTCAGACTTTTCTGAGCTAAGGTTTCTTAGTATTTCGTAGGTGAATGCTGTCTGAAACTTATGATTTGGGATATGTAAATTACTATTTCGGGCTTTTCTGAGTTAGATTTCTTAGTCTTTCTTAGGTGTGTGATGACTGAAACCTATGATTTGGGGTTTATAATTTCCTATTTTTGACATTTCTGAGCTATGTTTCTTAGCCTTTCATAGTTGTGCGTGGTCAGAATATTATGATTTGGGAGGTATAGTTTGCTATTTCAGTCTGTTCTGAGCTAACGTATCCGAGTATTTCGTAGGTGAATGTTGTCTGAAACCAATAGTTTGGGATGAGTAGTTTGCTACTTTTGACTTTTCTGAGCTAGGTTTCTTAGTCTTTCGTTGGTGTGTGTTGACTGAAACCTATTATTTGTGATACGTAGTTTTCTATTTTTGACTTTTATGAGCTGGATTTATTAGCCTTTCCTAGGTGTGTGTTGACTGAAACCTATGATTGGGATGTGTGGTTTGCTATTTTTGTCTTTTCTTAGCGAGATTTCATAGCCGTTCATAGGTGTGTGTAGTCTGAAACATATTAATTGGGAAGTCAAGTATGATAAATTAACTATTAAGAGAAATGATAATAATTAATTAAAATGCGATTGTTGACTGAAACTTCTAGGTAGGGATGAGTAGTTTCGCTATTTCAGGCTTTTCTGAGATAAGGTTTCTTAGTCTTTCATAGGTGAATGATGTCTGAAACCTATGATTTGGGATATGTAAATTACTATTTCGGGCTTTTCTGAGTGGGATTTCTTAGTCTTTCATAGGTGTGTGTTGTCTGAAACCTATGATTTGGGATGGGTGGATTGCTAATTTTTACATTTATGAGATGAATTTCTTAGCCGTTCATAGGTGTTTGTTGGCTGAAACCTATAGTTTGGGATGACTAGTTTGCTATTTTTGACTTTTCTGAGCTAGGTTTCTTAGCCGTTCTTAGGTGTGTGTTGTCTGAAACCTAGGATTTGGGATATGTAAATTACTATTTCGGGCTTTTCTAAGCTAGATTTCTTAGTCTTTCATAGGTATGTGTTGTCTGAAACCTATGATGTGAGATGTTCGGGTTGCTATTTTTTGAATTTTCCGAGCTGGATTTCTTAGCCTTTCATAGGTGAGTGCTGTCTGAAACTTGTGATTTGAGATGGTTAATTTGCTATTTCCGGCATTTATTAGCTAGGTTTCATAGCCTTTCAGAGGTGTGTGTTGTCAGAAAATTACGATTTGGGATGTTTAGTTTGCTATTTGAACTTTTCAGAGCTAGGATTCTTAGTCCATCATTGGTGTTTGTTGTCTGAAACCAATAGTTTGGGATGACTAGTTTGCTATTTCAGGCTTGTTCATTTTGAATTTCTGTCATGAAATGCAAGAGTTGGAAAATTAGGGTCTTAGTCCACTAGCTCAGTATTAGGGCCCCACTCCACCAGCCTGAATAGTGGAACTTCACGAGCTCCGAATTTAGGTCTTAATCAACCATCCCGAAGGGTTGAACTTCGCTAGATCATGATTGGGGTCTCTGTCGACCATCATGTATAGTGGACAGTCAAGTGCTAAGAATTAGGGTCATAGTCCACCAGTCTGAATGAAGGACATTCACAAGCTCAGACTTGGAGTCTTAGTCCAACCAGCCCGACTGGGTGAAATTCACATTAGACGACACACAAACTTACACACACACAAAAACTTACACACACACACACACACTTACACACACACACAAAAACAAAAAAAAACACACAAAAGAAAACTTACACACACACCAAAAATTAAACACACACGACGAAACTTACACACACACAAACACAAAAACTTACACACACACACACACACAAAAACTTACACATGCACACGAAAACTTACATGCACACAAAAACTTACAAGAACACAAAAACAAACACACAAACACACACACAAAAAACTTACAAACACACACAAACACGAAAACTCACACACAAACACAAAAACTAACACACACACAAAAACTTACACACACACACACACGCACACAAAAACTTACACATGAACACAACAAAACTCACACACACAAGCACAAAAACTTACACACACACACACACACACAAAAACAGACACACTCACAAAAGACAAATTACACACACACGAAAAAAATTAAACACACAAACAATTAAACACACACACACACACACACACACAAAAAAAATTACACAATCACGATATAACTAACAACCACACAAAAACTAACAACCACACAAAAACTTACACACACACACACACACAAAAATTACACACACAAACACACGACAACTAACAAAAACACACGCCAAAACATAAACACACACACAAACAGACACAAACAAACACACACAAACACAAAACTTACACATGAACACAAAAACTCACACACACACACGCACAAAAACTTACACACACACACACATACACAAAACATACACACACACACACTAAAACTCACACACACACCCCAAAACATACACACACACAAAAACTTACACAAACACACCAAAACATACACACACACACACGAAAACAAACACACACACCTAAAAACTAACACACACACACACACACACACTTACACACCCACAAACCCACAAAACCACACACACACACACACACACACAAAAACTTACACATGCACACGAAAACTTACATGCACACAAAACTTACGCACACAAACTACACACACACACACACACACACACACACACACACACACACACGAAAACTCACACACACACGCACACACACACACACACACACACACACACACACACACACACAAACTTACATGAACACAAAACTACACACACACGCACAAAACTTACACACACACACACACACAAAAACTTACACACACACAAAAATTTACACACACACACAAAACTTACACACACAAAAACTTACACACACACACACACACACACACACACACACACACACACACACAAAAAACTTACACACACAAACTACACACACACACACACAACACACACAACTTACACAAACACACAAAAACTTATATCCACACGCAATAGCTTAGACACACAAAAATTTACACACACACACACACAAAAACTGACATCCACACAAAAACTCACACAAACGCACGAAAACATAAACCCACACAAAAACTTACACCCACACTCAAAAACTTAAACCCACACACACAACACTAACAAACACACACAAAATAACACACACACACACACACACACACACACACACACACACAAAAAATTACAAAAGCACAATAAATCTTAATAGCTCACTCTCAAATATTCTCACAAACACGATCAATTTCACACACACGTAAAATATAACACTCAAAAAATCTTAGACACAAAAAAACTTACACACACACACACACAAAAACATACACCCACACACAAAAACAAACACACACACACACACAAAACACTAACACAAACAAACAACCACACACACAAACACACAAAAAAACTAACACACACACTCAAAAAATTACAAACACACACACAAAAACTAAAACACAAACACACGAAAACAAACTCACACACAAAAACTAACACACACGCACAAAAACTTAAACACACACAAAAAAATAAACACACTCACAAAAAAAAACACACACACACACACGAAAACTTATGCACACACACGAAAACTCCCATATCACAGTTATATTGTCTTATTTTTTCAAATTTCATTTTGAATTTCTATCGTGAAATGCAAGAGTTGGAATATTTCAGTAGTGACTTGCTGTACTTTACCTTCTCACAGTTACATTCTCTTGATTTTTTGAAGTTCAATTTGAATTTCTCTCATGAAATGCAAGAGTTGGAAAATTGGGGTCTTAGTCCACCATCTCAGTATTGGGGACCCAATGCACCAGCCTGAACGGGGGAAATTCACTAGCTGAGAATTGTGGTCATAGTCCACCAGCCTGAATGGTGGAAACACACTAGCTCAATATTGGTGTCTCAGTCAACCTGCCTGAATGGTGGAAGTTCACTAGCTCAGACTTAGGGTAATAGTCCACCAGCCTGAATGGTGGAAATTCACTAGCTCAGAATTGGGATCTTAGTCCACCAGCCTGACTGGTTGAAATTCACATTAGACGAGGTTACGTGCGCACACACACAGAGAGAGAGACGACTAAAATACATGGACAATACACACACAAAGAGACGACACCTAACCTTTTCCGGCGAGTATGATTAGGTTAGGTTAGGCTAGATTAAGTTAGGTTAGGTTAAGTTAGGTTAGGTTAGCCTACGTATGCTTTACTTAGGTTAGCTTAGCTTAGGTGAGAGACTGGCAAAAAGTTAGGTGTATGATTAGGTTAGGTTAGGTTAGATTAAGTTAGGTTAAGTTAGGTTAGGCTAGGTTAGCCTACGTACGC